>NC_056732.1:159715214-159842802 GCF_019279795.1 Protopterus annectens | reverse complement strand
ATATTATATATACATATATATATATATATATATATATATATATATATACATATATATATATATATTATATATACATATATATATATATATATATTATATGTATAAAGAAGTCCAATAAGTGCTGGTGCGGAATGAATTGCCCCTTCGTAAACAGCAATGAAGAAATAAATAAAATTAATAACGAAAGGAGCAAACCAAGGTGCCAACTCCAAAAAAGCATCCGTAATCCACTGAGTACAATTAAAGCAGCACACCAAAAAGCAGAAAAGATAAAAATCGAAAACGTTTTATTCCATTGAACAGACAGCTGTAGGGTAAGCGCTTTTGCTACTGCTTCATCAGACCCATTCAAACAGCAGTTAATCACACTTAAATTATAAAAAAGGCGGTAACATTTACCTGCCAATTAAAACAAAATTACATCATTCCTTAAAAACCACTATTAACATATAAAAATACTCATAAAAAACATATGCATGGCAAATTCATAAAATATAGAAAATACATGTAATCAGAAATAGCTAACCTTTTGTCAGGGATTTTAAAATATAACAATCCAATCCAATAACTTCTATTTACAGAGTCTGCGAGACTTTAAAAATGGTTTTACTGGAATCATTGAGTTCAGACCAGGAAAAGTGTCCGATCTCAGTCTCATGATCCAGATCGCTTCTCGGGTCTCTGTATATGTTCGTATATCACCTCCCCTGGGTCCCTCAAAAACCTGTTCAATCACCCTAAAGCTAAATACGTGCGACTCACCCCCCGCTATCACATGTTTGGCTAAGGCACTCGTTTTGTTGCAGGTCCTAATGTTATATAAGTGCTCACGTATCCTATCTTTCAATAACCTGTTCGTCTTTCCAACATAGAATGCCTGGCAACTCAGCAACTAATTATTTAAAATTTACACATGAATATTCATCAACTAAGATCCCATTCTTGGATATCTTTGTGGAAAGATTGCCGAATGGGTTAGTAAATACTGGGGTTTTTAGGAAACCATGCCATAGGAATGTCCTTTTGCATAGGACGAGCATGCACCCAGGTTATGTATATAATAATATTATTAAAGGACAGGCAATACGAGTTTCAAGAAATAACCCTTCGGAACAGGGTTTCCATACTGAGTTGGATGATTTACGTGACAGATTATTGGAACGTGGTTATTCCAATAGAGATATTTCTGAAGGTACGAAGGACATATCTCTACTTAGGAGACATAGAGCTACTCCATATTTTGGGAGTGAAACTGCTACTGTTGAGGGAATAGGACAGGAAGTGGTCACTAACAATACCTTTAATAGCAATTTGACATTCCCCATATTTTACACTACTGATGTGGGGATGATCAAAGATATAGTTAGGACACATTGGCGAGTGTTAACTGCTGACAGCTCTCTAAGAGATATAGTTGGAGAGAATCCTCATTTTGTATATAAAAACAAAAAGAATCTGAAAAGACTACTATGTTATCCGGGTGATTACCCGTATAGTTCCCCCTCTTCTGGGTATGGTACAGTTAGGTGTGAACAGTGTAATTTTTGTAGTCACATCAACATGGAATCACATTTCCTTAGTCCAGCTCATAACCATTCCTTTACATTCAAAGTCCAAGCCTCGTGTCTATCTTCCAACGTAGTCTATCTGGCTACCTGTGAAGGATGCCAGGCATTCTATGTTGGAAAGACGAACAGGTTATTGAAAGATAGGATACGTGAGCACTTATATAACATTAGGACCTGCAACAAAACGAGTGCCTTAGCCAAACATGTGATAGCGGGGGGTGAGTCGCACGTATTTAGCTTTAGGGTGATTGAACAGGTTTTTGAGGGACCCAGGGGAGGTGATATACGAACATATACAGAGACCCGAGAAGCGATCTGGATCATGAGACTGAGATCGGACACTTTTCCTGGTCTGAACTCAATGATTCCAGTAAAACCATTTTTAAAGTCTCGCAGACTCTGTAAATAGAAGTTATTGGATTGGATTGTTATATTTTAAAATCCCTGACAAAAGGTTAGCTATTTCTGATTACATGTATTTTCTATATTTTATGAATTTGCCATGCATATGTTTTTTATGAGTATTTTTATATGTTGTTAATAGTGGTTTTTAAGGAATGATGTAATTTTGTTTTAATTGGCAGGTAAATGTTACCGCCTTTTTTATCATTTAAGTGTGATTAACTGCTGTTTGAATGGGTCTGATGAAGCATTAGCGAAAGCGCTTACCCTACAGCTGTCTGTTCATTCAATGGAATAAAACGTTTTCGATTTTTATCTTTTCTGCTTTTTGGTGTGCTGCTTTAATTGTACTCAGTGGATTACGGATGCTTTTTTGGAGTTGGCACCTTGGTTTGCTCCTTTCGTTATTAATTTTATTTATATATATATTATATATACATATATATATTATATATACACATATATATATATATATATATATATATATATATATATATATATATATACGCACACACATTTTTTTATTTTATTTAATGGCAGTTTTTACAAACAAATGTGGAATTGCAATTGAAGCAACTATGGTTCCTAGCCTAGTTAATACAGCTTTAGTTAAGTGGAAGTGTGAAATGTTCTATAACTTTCTGGTGTCTCACCAAATGTTACTTTAGATTCACTGATGACATTTTTATTGTATGGGAAGGGTCAGTGGAAGCTCTGAAGTTTTTTGTACATACTGGACAACAGACTGATTTTTTTAATGTAATTATAATGACTGCCATTCAGTTAATTTCCTGGATCTCACTATTTACAAGCATAAGTAGTTATAAGAACTTTACAATGGTTTATTGTGAAAACCCACCCAGGTAAATTTACCTTCATGGCAGCAACATGTACCTACAAATGACTAAGCATAATGTGGTAAGTCACAGGGTATTGGGATTGCTTATGTGTCCACAGAAACAGCTAATTTCCTAAAGAACCTGCAGAACCTTCCGAGATTTTTTCGAGGAAGGATATAAAAGAGGGACTGAGACTGGACTGCTCCTATTAAGGACCTCACCGCAAGGGAGGGCGTTTTTTCATACAGACCAGAAATAAGATTGTTTCATGATTTTAGAACTTACTACACTGACCAAAGGAAAGAAAAAAATAATAGTACACCACTACTTTTCAGTAAAGATGCCTATGAAATAAGCATTATTTTTGTAATTGATTCATTGTATCTAATAACTGAGTGGTGAACACGATTGTAGGCCCTAGTCCTTTTTTCAAAAAAGGCAGGAACATTAGATCTTAGTAGGGACATTCAAAAAAGCACAGTATGGGAGGGCCTGGTACCTTCAAATGAGGACTCCTTTTCTGTACCTTTTGGGAGTTCATGAGCTGCAGAGATTTTTTCATCTGCTTCAGCAAAAGAAAGAAATAACAGCAAGGTAGCTGGTAACTGCAACAGTGAAATGATTTAAAGATCCCAGTGCTGCAAGTGTCTTTTTTTTTATTGGCAAGACTATTCAAAATTTAAAAGGAAGACAGTTCAGCACACATCTGAAACTGGACTAAATAAAGCAAGAATCCTCTTGAAAAGCACAGCACTGAATTTCCAGGTCATTCCTTTTTCACTCTACATTTTGGACACGATCAGGATGGGTCTGCTCAAGGGAAACTATAATGCCATTCTGGAAGAGGAGATGGAATGGCAATTTTGCCTTGAGGCCTGTAAATCACCTGGAATTAATTCTGATTGTTAAATTAAATTCATTCAACATAGGAAACTGGACACTTTGTTTTATTAATGGTTATGATGTCATGTTTGCTCTGGTCTTCACTTTTTTCAGACTTTGGCCTTAACTTTTGTTAGTTTCTGGTCGTTATATGTTCTGCTACAACATCAACATTCATTTGCATTTGTGATTTTTCACACCTTTATAGCTGTTTTCCTCTATATTTTTAGTGTACTGTTGATTTCTTGGATGCTCGGTTTTAAGTTATCTGAGGAGGCCCAGTGGGCAAAAGCAGTTTTTTTTTAATGCACATATGAGTACAGTTTTTCATGCATTTGATTTATCATTTCTCTTCTACAGTTACTGTGACAAGTCCTGTCTTCTTGATTCGTTTGTCTTTCTCACACACACACACACACACACACACACACCTCTTCACTATGGCACTCAGACTTTTTTTTTTTTTTTTTTTTAATAAGGATCTTATTTTCACCTTGGTGCTAAATGGCCTTTAGTGAAGGGAGTTTTGCTACACCTTGTTTTTGTCTGGAGACAACCTAGGACTTTATTACTAGTTCTGCACTCCAGTTTATTAAGACTTGTTTTATTAGCATTTCTTATTTTAGATGGCATTATTCTATAGATTTTAGACTGCTTAGAGTCTCTTCCCATGGTACATCTGAATCCTTTTGGAATTAACTTCTTGATTTGTTTTTGTTTATCAATGGACTACTGCCTTTAGCATTGGCCTTTTATTTATTTTTTTATTAGACTACTTGTTTTGGCTCTTACTGTTGGAGTGCTAATTAGGATTGGTCATTATTTGCACTCCTGTGTCTGGATTCTGGTCTTGTGGGAAATGTTTACAGTTTGATTATTTTCTTATGCACATTGTTTTTCTATTTTATTTTTAGTATGTGTTTGTTAGGAATGGTTATCTTCATTTTTTTGCTACCTGGTTTACCTGACTTGTATTGTGCTCTGTGTTTCCTTGTGGTTAGGCGTGTAGTGAATTACATTAAACACAGGCATGTGGTCTTTTTATATCACCGACAGAGAAAGTATCTCAGTGTGTCTGAAGATCAGTACTGACCTCATTTTTGACCCATCTCTATGGGGCTGTAAAGGTGGCTTTTGTTTACATCAGGTTTGCTTAAACTGTCAGGCTAGCCTATCAAGAGTTGCTCTGTTTTGTCTCATTCCTGTGAACGAGTTTCCATTGGTTAAGTGGTTACTGAAAAGTTTACTTGAAATCCAGCTGATGAGCGAAAGCGCTCATCAGAAATAAAAAGCAGAGTTATTCCAGTGACTGAGTTTGCTGAAGTTTATTTCTTTAGTACCTTTATAGAAGAGGAATGAATGTCTGAAGTTTTCCTACTGTTTATTACTGTTGCTTAAATATTTAAGTTTAAGAAATTTTTATTTTTCATTTTTCCCAAACAAGGAAATGAAAGCAGTCTGCTGTTTTCACTCTGGGGACAGCTATCTCCTCATCCTTGCTGTGGTTTATGTATTTGTTCAATCTGTGCCTCACTCTTGGTGTACACATGGTTCTTGGTTGTGAAGAGGATTTATCAGAGCCACTAGTGATCTCTCTAGTTTGATTTATTCTTAAATATTTCAGACATTTCTACATCGATCAGCATAGTGAGACAATCCACTCAAATTACATCTAGGTTAAAATGTACATATTCAAGAACAGTTGGTGTTGTAAACTTTTCAAACAGAATGGCATACTGCTACCATTATATCAACACGCTATGTTAAGAGCCTGCCCAAGCTACAAATCTAATACTAGACTAGAGTCCCATACTGATTATGATACTAAACATATGGAACCATCTAGAAAGAACAGTAATTTTATACCATGATGGGCTCAAAATGTTTTTACTGGAAGATATCACTAACAAGTGAAAAAAAATATATAACATGCAAGTTTTCCTGTCCTCTTGATTTTTTATATTGCCAACCAAGTTAATAATCCAAACACAAGTGCATACACTGTTAACAGAGCATGTTCTTAAAAAGGTGCAAAGTTTTCTTTACAGTGACATTAGTCCATGTTTTCAGTGTTATATTAAAAAAATCCAAAATGTCTGAATTTTCAGAAGAAACTTCATACCTTCTGAACTGCACAATCTAAATTTACAATGTCAGCAATAAATTTGACAGAAAATTTCCTGTCGCCATTTAAGTACCTTTATAATGATTTACAGAAATATGAAAAAAATATGCATATCTTCGTAACAGTATAATACACTTTCTCTACGGCTGTACAACTTCCATTGCAAGTATCAAGGTTTTCATCTAAGGTTTCACATAAGGTACTTAACTGCTGAAGTGCTCACTGAAATTAGTGTGTGTGTACATATATACAGCAGCGGCCTTAGGTCAACTGGTGCCCTAGGCAAAAGGGCTCCATGGCACCCCCCACCACACTACCTGGTGCCCCCATCCTGGTCTAACTACATCAAATAAATACTAGAAAAGTGCCCCTGCTAGCCTGGCACCCTAGCCGGCCACCTAGTTGGCCTATGCCTAAGGCTAGCTATGCATATTATATATATATATATATATATATATATATATATATATATATATATATATATACACACACACATATATATATATATATATATATACATACATATATTAAAATAAACACTGCATATTTTCATAATTGCTAGATAACTTAGAAATATTTCCAGCACAGTGCATTATACATTGATGCTGTGTATTCTTTAGGCTTCTACTGTGATATTTTACATTATGCCTCACAATAACACAGTGGCTTCAGGTATGAAAATATCAGCAACAGGAGACTAATAGTGTTTAGTGTGTCTACTGCAGTCATTACCTACTTTAGGGCCCTTTTGTTTCTCACCTTCCCTTTTCCTATACAGCTTAAGTCAATTAGTTATGGAATCCAAATAAAAAATTGTCACAATGCCACAAGTAGTTGTGGGTATTACACATATACAAAAGATCCGAGTGAAAAGCATAATTCTATTTAGACAGACTGATAGACTACAGGGAACAAAGCATTATATACCTTAGTTCCTCCTTTTGCAAAAATCCTGAGGTTCCAGGAGTTCCCAGTTTGATAGAAGAGCCGTTATCAAAATCTGAAAGACAAAAACAAACCCTTAACAGTTCACTACTAAGAAGCAGTAAATTACAAGACAAATTATTCAGTGCTGTGCTCTTGCACACAATATGCAAAAGTGTATTTTAGATGATACTCAAAAAAGCCTTAAAATACTGAAATACAGATTAAATACTGTAGTTGCGCATTATTTGTTTTAATATCAAACAAAAGTTTATATACAGCTTTTTGGGGTCTCAAATGCAAACATCACACTGGCAGAAAATTTCTAAATAGCAAGATTTTTTTTACTTTACAAGTCACATATTTTGACGAAGTAATTAGAACATACCTCTCAAGTGAACCTCATTACAAGGAACGCAACTCATTTGGGGTCTTAAAAAGTTCATTTTCCTCAAAGTTCCACATTGAAAGGGTCTGTAACACATTCAGTGCTAGGAATTGTTTGTGAAATCCATGGTAGATTGAAATAAATCATATTAATTTACTAAAAGATATTAAGTAAAACCAGCATATTTTAACCATCCTATGACCTTCCTAGCTGAAGTTGTTAGTAAGCCATTAGTACGTGTTCCACAGTTTGCTCATTTGTTCCACATTACGAGGGCTAGTGTTCCTCATTTTAGAGATGGAAGGTTGAGAGCTATGAATTAGAAGTAGGAGGTAGACTTGGAAAATGAAACCAGAATAAGAACGTTGATCAGTGATCTCAAACTCATAGCCCTCGGGCCTCAAGCAGCCCTCAAACAACCACAATGCTGGGAGATGGAAGCTACTGCACTACTTCCCTAGCTGTACTACCTACTTTTCTTTTTACATAGATTGTGTGCCCTGCCTGCGTGTGACAGTCCTCATACTGGCATTAATTTGAAAGCCATGGTACAGATGAATTTATACATTTGTTTCACCATGAATTTGGAAGAAAAGCTTCAAAGTGCAAATATAAATGAAAGGTGTTCATAAATGTGTGAACAATCAGGCCCATTATCTGTGAGGACTGATGCACTATAGAATTTATTGTGGATATGTAAAATTAAGGGCAATTGGGTTTAGTCTAAAGGGGACAGAAAGCTACCTTACCAAGATTTAAATTATATGAAAACAAATCATGCCTAGAAACCTCATCTCGGACTATGAATTGTTTGGGGAAAGTACAAGGACCAAAGAGGACATGTCTGGGACTTGGTAAAGCCAAACACGGGATAAAAACAAATTAAACAGGGGGTGATAATTTAACAAAATGTTTAAAAAGCTTCATCACATTTTAAAATGCAACCCAAGTTCACTACATTCATAAAAAAATAATGGTAAGTTTCTTATTAGGATTCCAAACTACAAGTGGAATTGTAAGCAACTACAGCAGAGTTCTGGGCAGAAAGCAGTTTAAATTAAATGCCTGCAGACTGCTACAAATTAAAAGAAACTAGTAGCTGAAGTGCCTATGACATCTAAAAGGTTAACAAAGAGAAGTGAAATAAATGTGAGAGCAACTATGAAAACTCAGGAAGACCGAAAGCAGAGTGGTGGAGCAAAGCATACCAGGAGGACACAAAGCACTGTGATAGAGCAGTAATCTGGCCTTTGACCAACATGTGACCAAGTTAGTAAGAAAATCATTCTATGTTAGCCACTAAGTAAGGACATGGCATCCAGTTCCAAGGAAGTCATAGTGCCACTTTATTCAGCCCTTATTAAACTCATTATTGGGTAGAATGGTTTGGCATGCACTTGACCAAACGTAAGAAACAGTTGGAACGCTCACAGAGGTTCTTTACCAGGAGAATCTAGGGTATAAACACAGTGTCCTAAACAGATAGTCTTAAAGCCCTGTCTCTATACTGTGTCTCCTACAGGTTACTGAGAGGTGATCTATGCCTGGCATACAAAGCATCCATGGATCCAGCTCTGACTGACATTTTGCACATTCGCAAACAGCTTCAGAACTGCTAGATCCAAGTATTTAAATTTTGCTTGTGACGTAAGACATGTTGGTGAGATAGATGTGTGTCTCAGAGTTTCCCTATGCTCTAGAAAAGGCTCCCCATCATTGTGAAGTAGTCTCCATCCATAATCCCATTTATGTGCAATCTTAACCAACGGACGGGAAATTGGTAATTCATCCAATGTCTGGCACCAATGTCTCTGACAGAGAGGGGCAGACTGTAGTGCACAAACTAATATACCTCCTCCCTCATACAACCTCTAGAAATGTCCTAACATGCCCCTTCCTAATAAGCACCCACGATACACAAGGACACAATTGGTTTGGATTGCATAGCTAGGCTTATAAAGGTCCTGGATGTAGTTCACCTAGTAAGTACCTATGAACCTATGAAAAGATGGCAATGGCAGCTGAAGGAGAAAACTCTCAGTAACCTTGGACAGAAACACTGAACATATGTACTCAGATTTTCAAGATAAATGATTCCCTGTTTGAGTATGTAGAGAAAAAGGCAGTATTAAACTGTTTTAACCAGGCGTTCACAGAAAATAACCAGTATGCAAACTGCTGAAAAGGAAATGAAAGAAAAGATGGAACAGCAATAAAAACACGAACAAATGGCACAGAAACTACTTGAACCCAAAGACGATACATGCAATAACAAGTGGAGATGTACAGCACTACCAAAACAAACTAAGGGGAAGACTTGTAAAGACTGAGAAAATGCCTCAATGCATGGAATGGATTTTCTACTACTGATATTAAAAAAGCACTTAGAATAAATATGGATAATTTGAGTGTGAGAAAGCAGTTAAGACCTAAACTGCAGACACACCAAGTTAAATAAAAAATTTGGTTTTGTGGAGGATGGAAATAACTTGAAAAGATGAAGACACAGGGGTTTATGTGGGTAACGACTTTGCATTACAAACAAGTCAAAAGAAATGCTTTTCTTCCTTCCATAATACTCCGTAGGGAAGCAAAATTTAGCTTCAGATTGTTATATCCTGCACTTTTACAAGTCTTCAATATACTTGCATTAAAAACCTACAGAAACTCTTGACAGGCACAACATGAACTGGCAAAAAGAAAAGATGTGGAGGAAGGAGACAGCTGGTGCAGAAGCAAGCAACCTATCAAATGCAGTAAAGTTAACTATAGACACATCAAGGGAGAGATTTCCTTTAGTGTCTTCCCTCCTTTTCCAAAGGAAAAAGATGGACAAAACAAATGTGATGAAACCGTTCTCAAACTGGAGGATTCCATAAAACAAAGAAGAAACTTTGCAGTGTGAAGGGACTAATGTTAACTTCCTAAATTATGTTATGCACTTAGTCCACTTACTAAAAATTGAAGTAAAATATAATTGTAAAATATGCGCTACAAAATAATAAAATAGAAAACAGTATGTAGTCCACATTTGAGTTAAAAATGGAATATCCTTTATTGAAACACAAACAAGCAATCCTAGCAGAGTATAATGAAAAACGTCAAAAACATTCCTTATTTATATATAATCAGTTTGGAGCAAGTGAGTACTTACAGAGGGTGGTTCTGTTAAAGAACTCCACCCTCTCCTGCAGTTTAACTCAATCTAAGTTTTTCTCCCTACAATATGATTCCAGCATTGTGTAGGTACCAGAAACCTGCTTGTACTTTTTAAAACTTTTATTTCCTTGCACTGAAGTCCAGGGAAGGGAAAGCCCACCTACATACTTTGCAGAGGAATTTGACTCCACCTGCAGACACAGTTAAATCTGTAGTTTACCCTGTCACATACTGCTGTCAGTCATAGATAGGCAATTAATCCTGCTAATGTCAGGAACACACACAGCAGCTGATATAAACAAGAAAGCAGTGGAACTGTTTTCCACTGTTTTTATTGTAGAGAGGAAGAACTTAACACTCCCCTTTCACTGAAAAACAAAGCAATTAGATCAGTCAAGGGGTTTAAAGGCAATTGTCACCTGACAAATTTACATAAGCAGCAACACAGTATTGAAATGCTAAGCTTTAAATGTTATTTATAATAGTTTATATGCTCAGATAACTTAAATGTAGCATCAAAAATTTCTGTGACATTTAGAGAAAATGTCAAAATATTTTTTTCTTGCAACATATCAACGCATTTACTATTTTCAAGCCACAAAGGTCAGAACTGGAGACAGAGAGACAGGTGGCAACCCTATCAACTAGGTGCACTGATACTATTCATAAAAATGTCTTTTATGTGACATCCTTCCAGAGGGCCATACATATCTGGTACACGCAGATCCACTAAGTGCATGAACATTTTGTAGTCCACAAAGGAAATGTGGCAGTTGATGGCAACAGTAATATACAGCTGAATTTACTTTAACATACATTTACTATGTGCCCTTACATCAAAAACACTAAGAAAAGGAAATCAGAAATATTTAACTGTTTAAATGCACATGCATGAGCAGGCGGACACACGTGCATTTAAACACAGTACTGCATCCCACGTGCAGTACTCTACACGCTACATACATTTTTACACATGCGTTGGTGGTGCTGCCGTAGCGTTGTCGCCTCACAGTAAGATGCTGTCCTGTTCGATTCTCAGCTAAAGCATCTTCTGTGTGGAGACAAGCGTGAATGGGCGTACCTTCTTTGAAGGTTTGCATCAGGGCTGGCAACTCGGCACGTAAAAATCTACTGCCAATCATTAGCGGACCAGAGTTCCGCTGTGGCGACCCCTAACCGGGAAAAGCCGAAAGTCACAACACTATATATATATATATATATATATATATATATATATATATATATCTATATCTATATACACACATTGTGTGGACACAGTTACACAAAATTTCTATTTGTTTTTTTTTTTTTTTTGAAAGGACATGAAGTACACACAAGCATATAATCTAGTTCTCCGTTTTATACACACATTTTTGTACACATGTACACAAACATATAGTCTCTTTCTCACTATATATATATATATATATATATATATATATACACACACACACACACATACACATATATTTATACATAAATGTGTGTGTGTGTGTGTGTGTGTGTGTGTGTGTGTGTGTGTGTGCACATGTGCAATATGGGTGCACACAATTCATTTATAATAAACATAGTAGTGTTAAGTATTATTAATGTATACATTCTAGTAAATGTTTCTTAATATTTTACTTGATCATTGTCACACACTGGCTATATGTGGCACATACAGTCTTGGTCAATGTCTATGTCAGTATTTTTTTCTTTGTATTGCCAAGTGCATTTAATACTGGTTTATCTTTGGTAAAGTAGCCCAAGTCATGACCGAAAAGTGTCCTGGGACCAGTTCACTTTCCTGATTACCAAATTATAAATAAAAAACATTTTACAGCAGCTTACCTTAGACCGAGAGATTCGAATTATGAAACCTGACAAAGGGGGGGGGGGGTGGTACGGTTTTAGTTAATACTATTTCATACTGAAGTAAAATTTTGGAAATATTGAATATCCATGTGTACGCACCAGTATCTATTAAAGTCAATATTTCTTATAGAAAAATTGATTTAGCTAATGAAGAATTAGTACTAGAAAATAGAATATATGTTAAATTGGGGACCATTTTGATTAATAGGAAGGCTAGAATAGCTTCCTTTTTTGGTATCCCTAAAATACACAAGAATACTATAGATCTGCCGTATAGACCTGTTGTTTCAAGTAAGGGATCAAAAACCTACCCCCATAGCCACTTTTTTGGACCATACCCTTAAACATGTTACTGATGATTTTGTACATCTATTGAAGGACTCATGGGATTTACTACTGGGTCTAACCTTGCAACCCTATAAAGGGGAAGTGTATTTTTTTTACCATTGATGTGGTTGATCTATTTTCGTGTATTACAACAGAGGAGGGTTTGGATTTATTTTGAATGAGAGTCTACATTGAGTTTTGAAGTAGACTTACTGGTGGAACTTGAGGATTGTACTGGAAAACAATTGTTTGTTTTTTGAAGGGGAGAACAGGTTAGAAGGGTACCTATGGGGGCGGCTTGCTCCCCCATATATGCTAATCTGGTTCTCCTTAAATGGGAACTTCAGTACTTGTTTAATTATGTTTATTGGAAGAACATTAGGTTATATCGCCACTTTTTGGACGATATATTTATTTGGGAAGGTCCAGCGAGTACTATTACCAATTTTCTTGAGTTTCTCAATTCAACTACTAATTTTTTAAAATTTACATTCAGACTTGACCAGCAAGGAATCGACTACTTAGATGTAAGGTTGGACAAAACAGATGGAGGTCTAAGATCTAGGATTCATATTAAGAACACTTTTAGCAATTCCTATTTGCTTTTTAACAGTGATCATATCCCTGGAAGCAGAAAAAAAGCATTGTAAAGGGCCAGATGATTAGAGCAGCAAGAATGACCTCAGAGTAGATTTTTTATCTGAAATTAAATTTATTTCTGAGTTGTTTATAGTAAGAGGTTACCCTGTCAACCTGACAGAGGAAGTTTCAAAAGAGGTTATAGTGGGGTGGGGTGTAAAATATCTCCCCTTTTTAGTTAACCCCCCCACAGTGTAACACTGAGGAAAGGTTTACCGGTGATCAACCTTTTGGGAAGGCTTTGGTTTTACAGCATAGTTGTGCGTCTAGGGAAATTAAGGACTTAGTTAAAAGGAATTGGAAAATGCTGAAATTTACTCAGGACATTGTAAGGTAGGGGAGAGTCCAAGTTTTGTATTTAAAACAGGGACCAACTTAAAAAGGCTTTTTGAAAAGAACAACAGGACTAGACTACAGGGAGATCAGGGTACAAGAAAGTGTGGAAGATGCGGGTACTGTAAATACACTTGTGAAAAAGTAAAAGTTACTTTGAACAATTATGCGAATAGTGTGTTTTAGAAAGGGTAATTGCACCACTAAAGGTAAAGTATATCTGGCTTTGTATAAAGGTTGCCCTAGTTTTTACATTGGAAAATCAGAAAGGGCACTTAAACGTATTTATGAACACACCTATAATATTAGGAAAACATTTAAATGGTGCATTGTATAGGTATCTACATATGGAACCTACCCACCTTGGGTTTCTTTTTGGAATTTTGGAACAAGTTCATGTAGATCCCAGGGGTGGGGATTGGGAGAACTGGCTATGTTTGTAGGGAGATTTCTTGGCAATTAAAATTAAATGCAACTCAACCTCCAGGACTATATGATCATATTTCCATTAAACCCTACTTGGTTCGGAGATCCAAGAAGTTGTGATGAATTTTCAACATGGGGATTATTTTTCATTATATCTTACTGTACTTGTGACAATTTTTTGTTTTTTAGTCATATATGTTATTTAAATTCTATAGGTGTATTTAAATGTTTATGAAGGGATTTTGCTATTGGACTATTTTGGACTTATTCTGTGAATATTTTAAATTGTAGATGTGAATTATGTACTTATAGCTTTAAAAAGTTTTGGCGCTCTTTTACACACACTGGTATTTAAATAGGAGGGGTGTTATGTGTTTTTCTTTGCACTTGAAAAAGCCCTGCATTTGAGTCAGGGTGAAAGCGCTTGTGGTGATTTTTTATTGAAAGAACTGTTCTACAACCATTTTCCTGTTGCTGCCTGGACCGTATTTTTTGTTTTTATTAGTTATTTATAATAGTTTATATGCTCAGATAACTTAAATGTAGCATCAAAGATTTCTGTGACATTTAGAGAAAAGTAAAAATATTTTTTCTTGCAAAGTATCAATGCATTTACTATTTTCAAGCCACAAAGGTCAGAACTGGAGAAAGAGACCGGTGACAACCCTATCAACTAGGTGCACTGATACTGTTCATAAATGGGTCTTTATGCTTTTTTACGACATCCTTCCTGAGGGACATACATATCTGGTACACGCAGATCCACTAAGTGCAGGAACATTTCGTAGTCCACAAAGGAAATGTGACAGTTGATGGAAACAGTAATATACAATTTACTATAACATACATTTACTATGTGCTTTATATTAAAAACACTAAGAAAAGGAAATCAGAAATATTTAACTGCATTTAAACAAAGTACTGCATCCCACATGCTACATACATTTATATATATATATATATATATATCCATACATACATGTGTGTGTGTCTGTGTGGACACAGTTACACAATGTCCATTTGCCTTTTTTTTTTTTTTTTTTGAAAGGACATGAATTACACTCAGGCATATAATCTAGTTCTCCGTTTTATACACACATTTTTGTACACATGTCCTGTATACACAAACATGTAGTCTAATATATATATATATATATATATATATATATATATATATGTGTGTGTGTGTGTGTGTGTGTGTGTGTGTGTGTGTATATATATATATATAATGCCATGCAATACACCATTTATATTTATAAAATAGTAGTGTTTAGCATTTAATATTTTACTTGATCATTGTCACACACTGGCTATATGTGGCACATGCAGTCTTGGTCAATGCCTTTGTCAGTATTTTTTTCTTTGGTAATGTAGCCCAAGTCATGACCGAAAGGTGTCCTGGGACCAGTTAATTTTCCTGATTATCAAAGTATAAATAAATATGAAATAGAAAAAAAGGAGGGTGAGCATGACAGAAATAATTAAGGAACTAGTAAAGCACATTTCAATTCTGCATCATTCATGGCAGAGAAAAAAATTCCCACTGAAGGCATTGGGAAGTAGCAGACAGACTTACTGTAGTTTGGAGTCCTACTACTTATTAGGACACACAGCAAGGATCAATTACTGTAGTCAGTTTTCACACCTCAGTATGACAGTGTGGGGAAGATCTGTCAATTCTTTTTGAACTACAAAAAAAGACTCCCTTTACAAAAACTTATTTACCTACTTTTTTTTTGCTGGAAGCAGCCAACAGCTATTTATACCATAGAACAAACTGACAGACTCATAAATGAGTCAGGGAAACATAGAAGAAGCTCTGCTACAGAAGGTGTGTTCAGATGACCGTGCTAAACAGTCCTGCCATTCTATCCTAATGGCATGAGAAAACAGCACCACTTCCTTATGTCTAGCATGACACGCACAGAGGACTTGAAATGTATTCCCGGAAGAAGGAATGAAAGCAAGATCACATTACCAAGGAAGGCCGCATCATCCGCCATTTTGAAGGAAACATTAAAATTGTAAAAGAAGCACTTAATAGCTCAAAAACAGAGTAAAAAAAATGTTTATGTTCTAAGGTGGAGTTTTCCTTTAAGAGTATTAAAAGCATTAAAAGTATTCCTTTAGACAAATCCCCCTTCATTCTTGACACCACAGTGTATTCAGAGACTGTGCTACCTAAAACAAACTAGAAAACTACAGACAAATTACACTCTAAGACCAGTTTAACACTTTGTATAGGGTAAACAACTAATCAAACCTTTAAGAAACTAAAAAATGACTAACAAAATCTACCAGAATAAATATTAATATACAACTTTTAATAATGATCATTTTCGTATTAAATAAATACTTCAGGTTTGGGTGTCAAAAACAAATCATAACATGAATGAACAGGTGCATAGACATACAAATGAAAACTTAAGTAGGATGAAAAAAAATTATTGCCAAGCTGGAAATACAGTGATACATTTTAAAATTAAAGCACTAAGGCCATGGGGATCTTTAACAATCTTTGTTGAAAGTTGTTTATTAATATTTATTGTGGTAGGTGTCTGTTGGTAGATCTTTTTGTTAGTCATTTTTAGTTAGTTTCTTAATACAGTTTTGATTAGTTGGCTAGCCTATACAAAGTGTTAATAAAATTGGTCTTAGATTGTATTTTGTCTGTAGCTTTCTAGTTTCAGTTTTAGGTAGCACAGTTTCTGATTACACTATGGTGATAAGGCGGAAGGGGGACTTGGCTAAAGGAATGATTTTAATGCTTTTATTGCTCTTAACAGAACCACCCTCTAAAACTACTCCCTTGCCTCAAACAACCTGATTATATATAAATAAGGAATGCTTTTCATTATACTCAAGTAGGGTCGCTTGTTTGTGTGTTTCAATAAAGGATAGTCCACACAACACCTGTGGGCTACCTATTTTCCGTTTGATTATTTTGTAGCACGTATTTTACAGTTCATTTTTTTAATAAGTGAACTAAGTGCATAACAATTTAGGAAGTGACCATCATACCCTTCACACTGCAAAGTTTCTTCTTGGTTTGTTTTGGACCCAGGTTGCATATTCTGAGAATGAGGGATAAGACAGATATCTCTATTTTGCAGGATTCCATAAAACAATACACTGAGAAGATTAAACTAGGACATTGCTTAAAAAAGAGATAGAAGTTTGTAAGGAAAAGATCAAATGTGAGTTGCATCCTGAATGATACCTTAAAACAATTGAAATTCAAAACATTTATAATAGATGTAATTCTAATGTAGACATTTAACTGAGCTCATATGATTTTGATTGTCCTAATTTAAACACATTCTGGAAGAATATAAATGATTTATTACAAGCACTTTTTTCAGATAACTTCATATTAAACAAATCTTTGGTTATATTTAATCCACCCATTCCACAGTGTGTTAGAAAAATAAAATACCCATTACTCTGGACCATACTAGCAGAGGCTAGAAAGACCATTATGAAAAATTGGATTTAAAAAACTCCCACCTACATTTCATGAGTTCACTAATATATTAAAAGATGTACGTCATTTACAAATAAAAAACAACTTCTAGAACTAGAAGGACATCTGAACATAATTTGTGGGTCAACTTGCAAAATCTGTTGGGGAAAAAAATTACTTCATAAAGGTAATAAACTCTTGTCCTTTTCATTTGTGAATTATATTAAACTGATAACTACACTGTAATCTAAGCATAAATACTGGATGCATTTGCATATACTTTACTTTTTATGATTTTGTTAATTTTACTCATATCTATGTGGGATAAATATGTCAATCTTTTAAAAAAAAATTAAATTAATAAGTACCAGACAGAAAATAACTATTTGATTAATCTAAATTTAACACTACAAGCATATGTACGTAAAATTTGAGCTATAACAGGGAGCCATACTGCATGCTGTCTAATGAAAGTCTCTGTTGTTAAACTGCAAACTGTTACACGATGCTTTTAATAAAGGTACTGCAACAAAGTGAGAAGGTAAATTAATGAAAAATGAAAAAGCAAAATGATATATTATGACATGTAAACCAATGCACACAAGAAGTCTAGGAATGCAGACAAAGTTAATGAGACAATTACTTTTAAAGTAGGCTAGATAGCAAAATACAAAAATAATGCATTGAAAACACTGACAGATGTTTAAATGCAGGGAAATTATGCAGTGGTGTAATTAAAATGCAAATATCCACATTAAGATATTTAAAAATTGAAATCAGTAAGTAACAGTAAGAAAATAACTTGGTTTAATTTAGTAAGCAAAAGTGGCTTTGACCAAACAGCAATCAGGCTTCAGAGTTGGTGATTCTCAGTCTGCAAACTCACTTGTCTCCAGTGCTGTGTGTTGTTGAAATACAACTCTACTTCCTTGGCAAACTATGTCTGATGGCAAGAAGGTGGTGTGTGCGTGTCTGGACACTTAAGCCTGACCATTTGAAAATAGCTACAGGCTGTGAAACACAATGAAAGTTAAAGTGGTATCTTAAAAATGTGCACTGGCAAGAAGGGACAATCTATAGAAATGAATACACAGAATGAAAGTACATAGCTAGACTGGCTATTTAGCAACTCCAGTACAGAGTAACAGTTTCAGAACTAGAATGATGCAAGCAAGTTTAATAAACAGATCAGTGACTTATAGGTGTTTTCCATCCCAACAGAGTAAATCGTGGGGAGTCTGATTAAAGAGAGGTCTTTAAGAAGCTTTAGCTACCGTTTCAACAGCAGATCAGTTCTATTGCCTTTATGGTGTACTTTGGGTTGGAAAGAAATTGAGTGTTCTAATAAGAGATTATATTCTTTTGTGTAATATTGTCCCAAATGAACACAAAGTGGCACAAAAGTAATAGTAAAGTAAAGAATGTAAATGAAGTAGAACATGCAAGCTTTACAATGGCATTATAAGAAGTTATGTTTTACCGTAACGTTCCATGTTAGTTGTCTTCTTCTCGCCTTCTTTCTTGCTGGATGAGTTCGGAGCCGATCCTCTGCTCCGACTCGGCCTATACTATAGCTCGAGAGCTATTTTTACTGGCTCGAGGCAGCCCTATATCCCACAATACCATGCGCTAACTCCCCAGATCGCACTTGGAAGCTAAGACATAGTATAAAACGTAATATTATAATAATAATATTATAATCCTTTTTTTTTACGAGTACAGGTTACCTGCTAGTAACACTAAGGATACCATGAAAGACTCAACATATTGTATCTCCAGAAATGGAAGGACTCAGAACTTCGAGTCTATCCAGGCTAGGGGGCAGGAGGGAGGGAAGCAAGAAAGAAGGCGAGAAGAAAACAACTAACATGGAACGTTATGGTAAGACATAACTTCTTAATGTTAAGTTGTCATTCTTGCCTTCATTCTTGCTGGATGGGACAGCGTCCCTAGCATCTTAGTCCTGGGTGGCTCAATGGAACAGACTCCTGAGTACAGTGGAACCAAAATCAGCTCTATTTCTGGAGGCTAGATCAAGCTTGTAATGGGCAATAAAGGTATGTTTGGACGCCCATGTAGCTGCTGCACGAATAGCATCTAGTGGTAACCTTGCTTGAAAAGCCGTTGAAGTTGATAGTGCCCTGGTTGAATGAGCTTTAGGCCTAGAGGGTAGTTGCCTGTGTCTCAACTCATAGATCAAGGTAATAATAGATGTCAGCCATCTGGAAAGAGTAACTTTCGATACTGGAAACCCTTTCTTGCCTGCAGCATAAGAGAGGAAGAGCTGGTCTGACTTTCTGAATTGTTTTGTCCTGCCTAGGTAATACCGTAATTAGGTTCATAGGTTCATAGGTTTATACTAGGCTATCTGCCCTAAGGCATTTATAAGCCTAGCCCAAATTATTGTGGCTTACGCCACCCCTTATATGAAAAAATACTGTGCCCATTAGTTTGTTGTGCCTCTGTCCAGCAGTGACACAGAGATGATTCCCGGGGTAAACCTACGATCTCCCATCCACAGGTCTAGATTTCTCTTGAACAGAGTCAGCGAGGTGCTCTGCCTCACATGGACCAGGATTTTATTCCACAGCATAGGGAGTCTCTGAGTGATAAATCTATCCCTCCAGCACGTCCTATTTATATCCGTGCTAAGGTTTAAGTCGCTTGCTCTAGTGGTTTTGGTGGATTTGGATTTTTGAGGTGGAGCATGTCCATTAATTCCGGGTTGGACATGGCCTTGTATGTCAGGCACATGTCACCTCTGAGCAGACGGTATGCGACTGAATAGAGCTGGAGTTTCTTCAATCTGGCAGCATATGACAGATTTTGGAGTCCCTTTATCCTTTTGGTGAGGAACTTTTGGGGTCTCTCCAATTGCTGCAGATGTCGGGTGAGATACATCCCGAATGGGGCATTGTACTCTATCATTGGTCTGATAAGTGAAGAGTACAGGGGAACAATGACCTCACTAGATCTGGATGTGAATCCTTCATGATCAGGTGGGCAATGTAGAAGGTCTTTCTAACCACTTTAGCAATGTGAGTGTCAAAAGAAAGGCCACTGTCAACCTAGGTCCCCAGGTCCCTGATAACCTCTTCTGTGCTTAGTGGATTGCCACCTATATGGTAGCTTGGGGTTACCTTGTTTTTCCCGAAGGGTATGACTATACATTTTTGGCGTTTAACTTCAGGCCATGGCTCTGGCACCAGCTATCTGTTTCCGTGAGTCCCTTCTGAAGGATATCCGTGTCCGATGCACTTTCCACTATGGCGCCCAGTTTGCAGTCGCCTGCAAACTTTGTCAGCCAAAGTCCTCCCATGTTGGCCTGTACTTCTGAGAAGTAGATGCCAAACAATAGGGGCCAAGGACCGAGCCCTGTGGGATACCACTTGTGACCGGCTTGGAGTCTGACACAGCGCCAGCAACTCTAACCCTGTGGGTTCTGTCCTTAAGCCAGTTTGCAACCCATCTTGTGACATATGGGTTTACATTTAAGCTGGTAGTTTTTCTACAATACCCGAGTGGGGTATTGTGTCGAAAGCCTTTGCAAGGTCAAGGTAGGCTGTATGGACTGCCTTTCCTCATCAATGGCCTTGGTGACTGTTTCATGAAGTCAACCAAGTTCAAAAGGCATGATCTTCCCTTGACAAAGCCAAACTGGGTCGGGTCCAATGTCTGCAAGTCCCCTATATCTTTGTTTATGAGCTCCATTATGATCCTCTCCATAGCTTTGCAGACTAGACTTGTTAAGCTTATGGGGCGGTAATTACCAGGGTCCGTGAGGCACCGCCTTTGTGGAGTGAGACCACAGTTGCCGTACGCCACTCCTTGGGCACGTATCCTGTGGTAAGGCTGAGATTAAACAGCTGCCTTATGTGCGGGTTTAATTCCTCATTTAGCTTGTGTAGCACACAGCCGTGGACACCATCTGGTCCCATTGATGCTGTGTTTTTAGCTTTAGAGAGAGCAGCTTTCACCTGCGCATTTGAGATGTCCGGGAGGCTACACTCGGCTGGGATAGTTATCTCTCCTTTAGGGGGGGAGAGGGGGGTGAAGTTTGCACTGAACCCGTCTGCCAGTATGTTGGCAATGTCTGTGGGTTCAGTGATTTTTGTATCATTTTGGACTAATTCTGAGCATATCTGGGAGTTTCCACCCAGGTTCCTAACATAGCTGAAAAAGGCCTTATGATTGTCCTTTGAATCCATGGCAATTTTTCTTTCAAAATTGGCCTTAGTTGATTTTATGAGTGCTCGTATTTTTTACTAATAATGATCAGGGGTGACTTCCCTTTTATGGATTTTGTTCTATGATGTAATAGCTTTCTCCTCTTATTGTAAAGTTTGTTAATGGCTGGGGTCCACCAGACTGGACGTTTGCCCTTTGTGGAAAGAGTCTTGGTTTTATTTGGGATTGCCTGATCCATGCAGTCCTGGAGGTGTTCATAGAAGGCATTTGTAAGGGCTTCCGCAGCTTGGGTTGTGGTTTCCTCTGGCTCAGGGGCCTTGAAGGATACCACACCAGTCTTGAGTAGTGTGAAGTTTGCTTTAGAGAAGTTCTTCACTATGGTCTTTTTGCTTGGGGTGGGGCGGGATGTGGATTTCCAGTGAGATTAGTTTATGATCAGATCTCACCAATGAGGGATATACTTCCGGTGTGGAGCATTTTGTCCCCATGTTTGTGACAATGAGATCTAGTATATTTTCTCCTCTCGTGGGAACAGTGATTAGCTGTTCCATGGCATTTGAATTTATGAACTCCAGGAACCGTTGGGCTAGAAAGTTAGGGCTTGAGTAATGTTCCCAGTCTATATTCGGGTAGTTGAAGTCACCCAATATGATGGTGTTTGGAGCTAAATTTATACCCTCCAGTGTCTTCAGGAAGGCTGTGTGGGGTTCCTGAGTTTGAGAGGGTGGCCTGTAGCATGCTACAATTTGTAGAGCAGTTTTGCCTATGGTTAGTTGCACCTGGATGGTTTCCGAAGCTTCGTGCGTTGCCACCAACCTGGAGGTGTGAGTATCCTTTATGAATATGGATACACCCCCTTCCTTTTGTGGTGTGGTCCGGGTTTTGGGGCCGGAACGCATGATATGAGGTAAAACCTAATAGTGCCGGGGTGCTCTCAGGAGCCTTGAACCAGGTTTCAGTTACAGCACAGACATCGATGTTCTCCATACTGAGAAGGGCCTCGAGTGCGTGCATTTTGAGATTTAGACTTCTGGCATTGAGCAGGATTACCCTCAGTTTCTTCCCATTTTTGTTTTCTAGGGTGGTAGGTTTAGAATTTGAGCCTTGCCTAAAAACGGCACTATGGGGTGGCAAGAGCCTTAGCCAATATCCGGAATCCCAGGGTGACAGGTGCAAGCCGTCCCTTGTGAAGCAGCGTGGCTTGTCAAGCATGTCATCCCAGGCAGACAGACACTGGATCCCCTTTGAATGACACCAGACATTAAGCCAATTGTTAAAGCTGATCATCTTGTCTCTATATTGTGGCATCATTCTTGGTGAAGGAAGGATACTGCTCAGGGTTAGGGTCATACCTGCCTGGGCTACATAATCAGAGAGCTCCTCTATGTCTCTTTTCATGTAGTCCAGGGAGGTACGTCTCAGGTCGCTCACACCAGCATGGACAATGACTGTGTCATATTTGTACTTGCCATGGAGTGACCCGAGTGCTTGTGTTATGTGGCGGATTCTAGCTTCCTATAGGCAGCTTACTGTGACCCTCTCCTTGTTCAGCCTGGTGAGTGGGAAGTCAGTGTGTCTGACTATGGAGTCACCTATGACAAGTATGTTTGGTGTTGTATTTGGCCTTAAGGGCTGTGACTGCTTTGCACACTGCTTTTGTGGTTTATGTGTTGCTTGTGGGGTGTCTTGAGGTAGCAGTTGTTTGGGTGTCTGCTTTGGAGGCCTCTGCTGTTTAGGTAAATTTTTACTCAGAGCCTCCGAGTATGTCTTTGTGTGTTTATGTGTTTGATTCAGTGGAGTGGTAGCATTATGTGAGGCTGGTTTTGTGGTGTGTGTAGTTGCCTTCTCCTCCTGTCTGGTCTTGCCAGTCCTGAGTTGAGAGAGCTCAGCCTCCAGTTTGGCTAAATAGCTGCATCTCTCGCAAGTATTTGTGTTATGTGGGAGGAGGAGAGGGTTGTCTGTGTACATGAGGCAGTTATAACATTGCCTCAAGATTCCCCGATTCACCAGCTGGACCGGAGAGGAGATTGACAACTGACCTTTGGACATGCTAGAATAATATTGGGAAATCCTTAATTGAAAACAAGGGCCAGTGGGGAGTGAGGGTGTAGTGCTTTTAATTTTTAGTGCTGACTTATATAATTGCTTTAGTGAGCAAGTGCCAGGTAACTTGAGTGCAATGTGTTACAAGTAACTAAATGCAAAACGACAAACAGTAACTTTCTTTCAAGTGAAACAAGGAAATAAGTACAGTAAGCAATGCAGATATCACTAGTGATCCACAGAAGCTGAGAAGTTGCGTATTAGGTGGAATTAGCTTCCAGGAAATAACAAGCAAACAAACAACAAGCATAAAAAAAGCTAGATTCAGTAGGCCTGGATCTAGTCTATGCTAGAGCAAACAAGGTGAACCAATTTCAGTAAGATACAGTTCAAATATTCAGGCACTATAAACCTTTAACCAGAAAATTCCCAGCTCAGAAGGGCAGGGTCCAGCCTCTTCTCCCACAAGAGTGCAGACCACGAACCTTCTTAATGTAAAATAACTGGCCTGAAGCCCAAGTGCCTAAACCAGAACTAATACACTTGGACACTGGGCTCTCAATCAGCAGTTCCCAACTTAGAAGGATGAAAGCTACCTGTCCTGCCACCACAGTGCTTGCCACAAACCTTCCTAATGTAAAACAACTGTTCTGAAGCCCAAGTGCTTAATCCAAAAGACTTGAATGATAGCTACACTTTAATCAAGTTACAACCAAGCAGTAATAAATACCATTGAATACTTTAGAGAATGTCGGGATTAGTGCTCAAGTTACACAAACAAAGCTAGATCCAGCAGGCCCGAATCCAGTCTATGCCACAGCAAACAAGGCGCACCAACTTCAGTAAGGAACAGTTCAGATATGCATGCACTATAAGCCTTTAACCAGAAATTCCCAGCTCAGAAGGGCAGAGTCCAGCCTCTCCTCCCACAAGAGTGCAGACCACGAACCCTCTTAATGTAAAATAACTGGCTTGAAAGCCCAAGTGCTTAAACCAGAATTAATACACTTTTAGAATAACAGACACTGAGCCCTCAATCAGCAGTTCTCAACCTAGAAGGATGTAAGCTACCTGTTCTGCCACAACAGTGCAGACCACAAACCCTCTCAGTGCAAAACAACTAACTGGTCCGAAGCCCAAGTGTTTAAACCAAAAGGCTTAGAATGAGTTACACCAAGCAGTAATAAATACAATTGAGTATTTTAAGATGATGCAAAAGTAAAAAGAAGTAGGTAAAAACACAAGTACAGTAAAAGCAGATGAAATTTTTTTTTTTTTTTTCTGAACAAGTGCTGAGATCAAAGAAACAGATTTGAGTGCTGAAACTAGAAAACTGGCTAGTTATAAGAAATAAACAAGCTAGAAGGCTTCCCTCAAACACAGAAGGGCTTGGGGGCTCAGAAGCCTACAAATAGTCTGTACCACTTAACAAGAAAGGCAGGAAATAAGCTTAATTTTTTTTTTTTCTATTTCCCAGATGCTCTCTTTGTACAATTGGCGATGAACATCTAATGAATGTAATTTTTGTTCAGCCCTGTTGGTATAGTCTGGGAAAAAGATGGGCAAATCAATGGAGTGGTTTAGATTTGCTTCCAATAACACTTTTGGTAGGAAGGAAGGTTTTTTTCTGAGAGTTACCCTATCTTTATGAAAAACCAAATAGGGAGGACGGACAGACAAGGCTTGAAGTTCCGTTACCCTTCTGGCAGATGTTATAGCTACTAAAAACAGCGTTTTCCAAGAAAGAAGTTTGAGGGAGCAAGAAGCTGCCGGTTCAAAAGGGGGTAGAATTAGTGAAGTTAGAACTAAATTCAAATCCCATTGTGGGGGTGGATCTTTGACTGGAGGTCTGAGCAACAAAATGCCCTTGAGAAAGGCTTTACAGAGTTTGTGGGACATAATATTTGCTTCTGAGAGTCCAACATGAAAATTAGCAATGACCGCTAATTGTACCCTGATAGTGGCCGATGATGACCCCGAATGAAAAAACTCTGCCAGAAAGTCTAGAACCTCATGAATGGGTGCATGGAAAGGATCTAAGGATCTAGTTTGTGCCCAGTGTGAAAAACGCTTCCATTTACTCGCATAAGTCTTCCTAGTATTGGACTTATGGGAAGCCAGAATGATATCACGAACAGGAGAAGAAATAAGGGGAAGCCTGGCTATGGCTGGAAGTGGAGCAACCAAGCTGTGAGGTTGATGGAATGTAGAGACTGATGCAGCTTGCCCGTGAGGTGGGTCAACAGATCCGAAAGGGGTTCCAGATGCCAAGGCTGTTCCAGTAGGTATTTGTGCAGGAACGGGAACCAAATTTGTCGAGGCCAAAACGGGGCAATGAGGATCATTTTGGATCTCAATGCGGTTGCTTTCTGAATTAGTTGCGGGATCAATGGAAAGGGAGGAAAGGCATAAAGAAGGCCCCGGGGCCAAACGTGAACAAGAGCGTCTCTGAGGGGCTGGCCTGGTAGAGGGAAAAAGTGTGAAGTCGTCGAGGCACTTGCTGTTTTGCGGAGTTGCGAAAAGGTTGCAGCAAGGCTGGCCCCACTTCCGAAAAATTCCTTCTACTACAGCTTGATTTAGAGACCACTCATGAGGCATGAGGATAGTTCTGCTCAATCTGTCTGCTATGACGTTGGACTTCCCGGGGATGTGCGTTGCTATCAGAAACCGTTGAGATGAAATCGCCCATTGCCAAAGTCTGAGTGCTTCTCGACAGAGGGGGTAGGACCTTGTTCCGCCCTGCTTGTTTATGTACCACACCACAGACATATTGTCCATTTGAATTGCTATAGTCCCCGTGGGAAGAGAGCTCTGAAGGGCCTGCAACGTCAAAAGCACCGCCCTCATCTCCAGGACATTTATGTGCAGGTGGCATTCTGACTTGCCAAGTGCCCTGGACCGTACTGCCCTGATAATGCCCTCCCCCACCCGATCAGAGAGGCATCCGTTGTGACAGTGGCAACTGGAGGGGGGAGAACAAAGGGTCTGCCCTGAAAAAGCTGAGGGGAAGCCATCCACCAGGAGAGATGTTTCTTGCAAGATGGTGTTATCAAAATGTTGTGGGTCATTGGCAGCTGCTGAAAGGACCACTGAGAAAACAGCATCCACTGAAGGAGTCTCATGTGGAAGAGGGCCAATGCAAGTAGAAGAATCGCCGTCTCCATGAGGCCCAACACTTTCAATACTAGCTTGACTTGGACTCTGCTGGGCTGAAACAGAAGCTGAACATTCCGCCTTATGTCTGTCACTCACTGATGTGGTAATGTTGCAGACATTTCTGTAGTGTTTAATACGGCGCCTATAAAGTTTATACATTGACAAGGCGACAAGGAAGACTTTGCAAAATTTATAGAAATACCCAGGTTGTTGCAAAGATGGATAGTATAATCCCTGGCCATTATGAGATCCTGTTTGGTGGTAACGGAAATGAGCCAGTCGTCTAAGTATGGAAACACCTGGAATCCTTTTTGTCTCAGGTGAGCCGTGACCACTGCCAAACATTTGGTGAACACCCGGGGGGCTGTGGTGAGACCAAAGGGCAGGGCCCTGAATTGAAAATGATCGACTCCCAGCCGGAAGCGGAGAAACCTCCTGGAGCGCCTGTGTATTTTTATGTGGTAGTACGCGTCCTGGAGGTCTAACTAGCACATCCAGTTGTCTCTGCCCAAAAAGGGTAGAATGGACTGCAGTGTTACCATCCGAAATTTTGTCTTTAATACATAGTTGTTTAACCTGCTGAGGTCCAAAATGGGTCTCCAGTCTCCTGTCTTTTTTGGTACCAAAAAGAATCTGGAGTAGATTCTGGATCCTAGCTGATCTGCTGGGACTGCCCGGATGACTTTTGTTTAACAGCTTTTTTATTTCTAGCTGAGCCTGACCCCTTTGTGCGGGTGGTACGTCTGGTAGGGGTTTTGGCGGTTGTACCGGAGGGAAAGTGAAAGGAATTTTGTAACCCTCGGATATGATCTTCTGTACCCATGTGTCCTGAGTGATGGATTGCCAGGCTTCCGGGTACAGAGATAATCTTCCCCCGACTGCCTCCGAAGGCGGACAGTTGGGCAGCTTCTCAGGGATGCTGAAAGGGTTGGTCAGGGAAAGATTGCCTGGAACCCTGGTTTTGTGGACCCCCTCTGCCCCTGGGGCGGCGTCTGTTATTATTCCCCCCCTCTGCCTCTAGGGGGAAATTCACCACGTGCGGCAGGCGCGACTCCCTGTGGTTTGCGGAACCACATCTTTCCACCCCTCTGTCCTTTAGGATAAGGTCTAGAAGGTGTGGAAAAACAGACTCCCACGGCAGAGAGAGTCTTACCATCTTGCTCGCATCTGGTGAGGGTATTCTTCACCTGAGGCCCGAACAATTCCGAACAGTCAAAGGGGGTGTTGGTGAAGGACGCCTTGAAGGGGTCAGCAAAATTACAGAGTTGCATCCAAGCGTGGCATCTCAGTGCAAAGCCTGTGCCAGCGGCCCTACTCGCTCCATCGGCTGCATAAGAGATTAGCCGCATGGAGGAGTTACAATGGAGTTTAGGGTAGCCAGCTGAGAGTTTATTTTGTCCTTAAACCCCGCAGCCGAAGGATCCTGTACCGTTTCACCCAGCTCTGTGAGCAGGTCTCTTTGAAGGTGGGTGAAATGACAAATAGTTCAGCGATCGCATAGAAAATGTCGCTGAAGCAAAGGTCCGCTTGCCATACCTGTCCATGGTCCAGGACTCTGTTAGGAGGATGAACAGGTACAGAAGGATCAGCTAATTCCTTCTTAGTGGCTGCTGCTACCACCATAGCATCAACTGATACACCTTTGGCGAGAAAGGATTTGTCATCTGGTGCAGAAATAAATTTAGAAGGCCTCCTAGGGGTAGGTTCCATTTAAATCAGGAGCTGCCCACGCCTTTCTAGCCACTACCTCCATTAGTGGGTCGAAAGGGGGAGACACCTAGGAGGTAGAAGGGAGAGATTTAAAGGCGTCAAGGTAAACAGACTCATCCTCAGAAGGTTTGAGTGGACCAATTTCCCCTCTGTCTTAGGATCTCCAGGATGTCTGAAAAAGAGACATCCTCAGAGGGGGATCTGGGAGAACCCTCCGAATCATCCAAGTCGGTGTCCAACATGACAGACTCGGGGGAGTCTGTCCTTCCTCTTGCACTTTCTTTTCCTAGGGGGTTCCCCTGAAACTTCAGGGGAACCCTCGGAAGAGGAGACACCCAAAGTGGGTAGCTTACGCTTTGGATATCTGCTGTCGGGTATAGGAGGGTGGCCAGAGACCGTAACAGGCACTACAGAGGAAGGAGCCGCAGAACTTAACCTTGGAGTGGACACTGGGTCCAGCACACACTCCTAATCACCTCGAAGGCTCTCCTATCAGACACCAAAGGTAGCCCCGGCTCCGAAGAGGCTGGAACCACCCCCGGATCCGACAGAGAAGGCTCAGAGAATGATGTTGGGGCCGAACTAATCAGAGCCGAAGCTCCGAGAGGGAGAGCAGGGTCGGACAAGGGTCCGATGCCGCTCGCCCCTCGGAGCCGACAATGGAGTCCCGACGCCCGGACCTCTCCATGGACGGAATCAATAAAGAGGTCGGAGCTGACGACACCGGAGCCGAAGGAGAGGGTATCGTCTACGATGTGGGCAAGGTCACGGTTCCGACGAACTCCGGCTCCGAACTCGAGAGATGAGTCGGAGGAGGAATGGATAACTGTATCGAAGGAGCCACAGTCTGGTGAGATGGGCTCTGAAGCATTTGGGCCAGCGCCTGAGATTTTATGAGTCTACTGACCACCCTCTCGATGTCATGATCAGAGAGCCTGGAAGACCTCGATGAATGAGTCCTATGACTCCGCTCCGATAGGAGGGGGGACCTCGGAGCCGATCTGACTGACTCTAAAGAAGGGGACCTAGAGCGCTTGCGCACTGGGGTCGGCTCCGATGATGGTTTCGAAGCGGAACCCACTTTGCTTGCCTCGGAGCCAGCCGGAACAGAGGTCAGAGCCGTCTCGACAACACCAGCCCTCGGCTCAGAAGCTGGAGCCGAGGGTTTGGCGGTTTTTGATGACTTCCCCGAGCCAGACTTGGACGGGGAGTCATCAGGCTTTAACAAGCCCCTAAGAATAAGCTTGTTACGCCTTTCCTGCAGGACTCTAACTAAATCCGTGACAAACGGAACAAGAGTCCTGCAGGTGTAAAGGCCCCAAGCAATAGACACAAGAAGTGTGACCGTCTGTCAGAGACATTTTCTGACGGCACGAGTCACACTTCTTGAATCCCGAGACCTTAACGTCTTTGGACATTGTCCTAAGACAGTCACTCAGTCAGCACACACACTCACTTACACACAAGGGGGAGATGAGGGGGGCTGACTAAAACAACAACACACACACAGAGGTGAATAAACAGAAAAAACTAAAGCCTGTAGGCCTGATTATAAAAGTTAACTACAGGGGTGGGTAGGGCTTACGAAACAAACACTATTAAGTATAATATTGATAGGGAACAAAAGTAGGGAAAATAACTTAATAAACTACCTCAAAAAATTAGAAACTTGTGAAAAAATCCTTTACTGACCTGAGCCGGTAAAAAAGGCAACCTTGCAGCGAAGCGGCAAACGAGATCTAGGGAGTTAGCGCATGGTATTGTGGGATATAGGGCTTCCTCAAGCCGGTAAAAATAGCTCTCGAGCTATAGTATAGGCCGAGTCGGAGCCGAGGATCGGCTCCCAACCCATCCAGCAAGAATGAAGGCGAGAATGACAACTTAACATTTTGAGTTATTTTAAATGTTAATGTTCTGGTAGACAGGAAAAGGCAGGATAAGATACCGATACATTTTCAGTACTAAAGCACAAATAATGTTACATGAAACATGCCTGCATCATAAAGAATGTTTTGTAAATAAAACTGTGAAGGAAACTTTTTTGTTGTAAAATACATGGTATGAAATAAAAACATCTTAATATTAATTAAAAAGTGTATAGGAATAGATCTTGAGGAACACCAAGCACAGGCAAGGAATATTTATAGTGGTAAGAGGTTGCTGGCAGGGTTTAAGAATTTATGTTTTTTGGTTTATTTTAAGAATTACACTGGCTGCAGTTTATACTCTGTCGAAACCAGTGAGTCAAGAATTAATAACTATGGGACAAGTTATAGCCTTCATCACAATGATGTATGGTAATAGCTGAACAATGCAAAACAGGAAAATGTCACTGGGTACCAAGATATCAATACTGTCTGAGGGCAGATAAATACACAAACACACACTTTGCAAAATACGTGTGTATTTGGACTTATTCATGTAATGAAAGTAAGAGAATAAAGTAGAATACACACTTTTCAAAGAAATGTGTTTCTTGGGCAAGACTGAATAGTTATATATCAAAAGAACATGGCTGAAACCATGAAAATACATCTAGTGAAAGTGTCAAACCATTCACCTATACCCATTAAGTTTTATGATAAGCACTGGCATTTTTCAGTACTACTTTTAGAACTGAAGCAATTTAATGATTTAGATCATTCACTGATTTGAATCTAAGCAGCAAATACAAAAACTGAGATAATTGTAAATTGAAGATCAGGAATGTGGTCACAATGAAAGCACATTAAATATAGAAAAGCAATACTAGGTATCTAGGTGGTGTACAAAGTAAGGGATTTATCAAAGGGAGAAAGAATAAATGGGATGCAATAGGCTGAGGAGCAACGGAAAATGGCTCTGCTTAAATGACCCGCAAGGGCAGATAGCCTAGTACTTGTCTATGAACTGAAAGATGCTAGAATGTCCACAGAAATGTACTTAGAAAATTTGAATGAACATAGAGCAATGGTTTTAAAACTATTTCTTGACGATAACCTTAGATCAACCAAATTACTGGTTCAACATTTGATGTAATAAAAGACTGAAATGTTGATAATGAAATAAGTAATTGGGTACTTTTACGTTAACGGGGCAACAGCTTTCTTGGCATCATTAACGGTTTTGTGGTAATAACCGTTGTATTTTTGTGGTACTGCTACTGTACCTGTCAAACTGGATAACTGTGTTCATAATGTCAGAACTCGCCAGGGAACAGTAGGCAGAAGTGGTGTGTGCCTAAGGAGCTCTCAAATGTCCCAGAATTTCAGCGACATCCATGATTTACATCTACGATCACTGCAGCAGAATTAAAACGTGCAAAATCAATAGTAGTATTTTTTTTTTCTTGCAATTTCCAAATCCAAAATAGACTAATCCAAAAGCTATCTTGAGTTTTATTGAAAACACCCATTAACTGCTTTTCTTCAACAGTGAGACTTGCTTGATCACAGTTAATAAACAGCACAGCTCTCCAATTTCACTTTAGCAAGTACGGCAGGATCCCTACCTTTCCAACTGAGGAACAAGCAGGCAAAACAGAACATCCGTACTCATTTTTTGATGGTAAAAACATGTTTACGAAATGTCAGCATTGTAAGTTTTATAAACCTTTTCTGTGTGGAAAAGAACAGTCACTGATCAAACTGAGAAAGTATTCATCAGAATGAAGTATGGGTAAGAATCGAGGCCAAGAAAGCTGTTGCCCCATTAACGGAAAAGTACCAGTAATTGTAAGTATGGTAGTGTAGAATGAAGCCACGGAAACTAATAGTAAGTCATTAGAACACGCTATATACATAAAATGTAATGGTTGAGAGCAACACAGAAAATGGTAACATATTTAAAACAATTGTATCTTTCCTCAGTTAACAGAAAAAAAAAAGAGGAATATTAACAAAAATAAAGGAAACAAAAAGAAACAATGAGAAACTAGAATAAAGTGGAAAACCCTTGCAGTGTTGGAATTCCAAAAGTAGTCTGGGAAAAGGAAGGAGGGTCATTATATAATTCTGGTTAGTCCTTTTTAACAATATTTTTTCAGGGGGTGGGATGTGCCACTGACTTGGAAATAAGCCATATAGGTAGTTAAAGGAGAGGAAGATCCTCTTGAACAAGGGCAATACAAACCCATTTTGATTTTTAATCTTGACCAAAATGTATTTATACCAATTTTGGTAAAAATAATAAAGATATTGCACAGAAAAAACAGACCTGGCTCAGTGTGGGTTTACAAATGGTAGGCAAACATGTGACAATATTAAAAGAACCCTTATGATTCAAAAGGATGCACTGGGCAATGCATTTAATTGCTTTGGATGCCAAAAAAGTATTTGCTAGAGTGAGTAAGGAAATTAGAGGGAAACCTTTTGAAGCATTTGGGTTTCCACAAATACAGACATTAACATTTATTATCATCTACAAAGGAGCTCAAGCTAGGGTTAAGTATGTTGAAAGTTTAGCCTTAGAAGAACTAGGGAAGTGTGTCTACTTTCACAATTATATTTGCTATACATTAACATTTATTAAACAGAGAGAGAGTCCAACATAATTGGACATGAATAGACGAATATTGAAAATACCCCATTTAGTGGATGACAATAAGAGTTACCAAACAAATAGGATATAAAAATTATATTTGATAAACTGAAATATTTTAATATAGCAGGATATAAAGTAAATGAAGCAAAAAAATAAAGGCTATAGTAATGAATTATGTCCCATCGAGCAACTCGGAATGCAGCTTCCCCTTTTTGTGGTATTACAAGAAGAAATGCTGAAATAGGATTTTGACCAAAGTAAAGACACAGGAAGAAATTACTCAAAACTTAAGACTATAGAAACTTATTTATGGATGTCAACAAGATACAAGTGATTGAGAAGTTTTTGGTCCCGCTCGTTCTTTATGTATGTCAGGCTTATCTGTATTAAAAGATGTTTGATATTAAAAAATATGAAAAAGGAAATTAAGGACTTTCTTTAGTCAAAGTAGGGGAAGCCACCTCTAAGGAGTAGACCCGTAACAAGTGGTGTACCCCAAGGATCTGTTTTGGGGCCTCTTCTGTTTGGGATATATTTTTCTGAGGTGCAAACCTAAACTAGTGGTCTGTGGCTGACCAAGTTTGCAGATCACTGCAAGCTGGGCACGGTCTTAAATGCCCCTAGTGATGTCAACATCCTCCAAGAGGGCCTTACCTAAACTGACGACTCATGCCAGAAGCCTGGCTTCAAACTGAATGCCAAAAAATGCATCATTATCCCCTTTGGGGTAAATGGCATCCCCACTAATTATCACATTAACAACATACTAAGCACACAATCAGTCGTGAGGGACTTGGGCACCCAGGCTGATAGCAACCTCACTTTTGACCATCATGTTGTCTCTATTGTACAGAAGGTTTTCTACATGGCCCACCTCATAAATATGGGTATTTCATCCAGGAACAAGGAGGTCATAACATCCCTGTACTCCTTCCCTTATCAGACCCATTACAGAATACAATGCACCCTTCGGCATATACTTTGCCAAGCACATAAAGCAGTTGGAGAAACCACAGCAGTTCCTGACCAGGAAAATCCAGGGTCTCAAACACCTATCCTATACAGATAGGCTAAAATCCCTGTCCCTCTACTCAGTCTCATACAGACTGCTCAGAGGTGACCTGTGTCTGGCATACAAGGCCATCTCAGACCCAGCCTTGATGGAGTTGCTGCATATTCGTAAGAAACTCCACTTGAGCAACCTGCATGCAAGTCCTTAACCTGGTCTGTGGCATTAACCAAACTTGCTGACAGGATAGATTTGTGTCCCAAAGACATCCCCATCTGTGGAATAGACTCCCTCTCCATGTCAAGCAGAGTACCTCTATAGCCCTCTTTAAAAGGAACCTGGACGACTGGATGGGAAAGGAACCTGGACGACTGGATGGGAAACAGAAAATGCACCCCTGGGATCCCACCTGTGTCCCTGATGGATAGAGGAAACAGGTGCTGAGGGAACATGGGTGAAATTCTTGGCTAGGCTTATAAGGGCCTCTGTGCCAATAGCCAAGTATCATCCTAAATCTATAACACAAGAGAAAGACTTTCAGTAATATGGCTGTACTTATACCCAATATGCTATCCCCTTTTAAATTTTTTTTAAACAAAACCTTCCACATGTTTATCACACTCTTCCCTTCTAGCTTGTTTTCATATTTCCACATGAATACAGACTGTTCCTGGAAACTTTCCTAATGACAGATTATGCACCACTATTTTTATTTCATCTCTTCCTATCATGGCTATTAACTTCCAAGCCTAATCTTCATCAAATCCTGGCATAACTAAGTCTTCCATAAACATTTCCATTTGGGTATTTTTCTGATTTCTCCATTATAAACAATTTCATGACATTTCCTAAATATCATGAATACCTTTGTAGGATCTCTGGTTATTTGTCATAGGCCAAGTTTGGGTACAACCCCTTCTAGCACATGCAGCATATATCATTCTGCTAAACATTCTTGGAGTCTATAGTTATCAAAGAACGTCTGCTCAACAGCATTTCCAAAGTCATGCTTATGCTCCAAATACTTGCTCAGCATTTAACATTCTAAAGTAGCTCATCATTGCTTCATTTATTTATTTTCCTTACCAGGCTAGTGCACTGATTAATACTGACCAATTTCAGGCTCAGCCCGGGTGAGGTATAAAATATTTCACAAAGAAAGAAAAAATACATAAATATAAGCAATAACAAGAGCAGTTCAATCTAATTACAAAGGAAAAAATTGTGTATATACATTCTTATGAACAAGAACAGTGCAATGTACAATATATACATTAGAGTGTAATGTGGGTCAATCTTCAATGAAGCTTGGAAAGGGAAAAGAGAACAGACAAAGGAAATCGGAAAGATATATCCCCTAACCTATCTCACTCTCATTTCTGCCATGCTTTTAAAGTCATTTTATCTCCTCACTAGCTAGCCCTTCTGAAGTTATTTCTCATCTTCCCCAGCAGCCCTGGACTCATTCCCACTCCTTAAATACCTCTCTTTTTAAACATACAATTAGAATTGTGAGAAAGTATTATTTTTAAATAATCATCACACATCTTTTAATTTTTAATACAGCACAATGTGATATAGTTATTAAATGGATCGCAAAATATTCAATTAAATAATGAATTCCTGTTTAGTGTAAATTCTATCTAGTCTAGTGTACTTATATAATGAAGAATATGTAAAGTCACCTCTTATTTTTGTTTACATTTGTTAACCGGGTATATTGTCCAACTGGTTAAGTAGCCCGTTTTCAGTGGAGACCCGGGGAGAAAGGTTCCGACGCAGTAACAATTAGTTAAACAGAGTAGTCATGAACACAAGACATTAGCAAAACAATGCAATTAACAAAGCTACATAAGAAAAAACAAGTAATTATGAGCAGAATCATGAAGAGACAAAGTAGTCAGGAACACACAAAGCAATGCAATTAAAGTTACACAAGGAAAAAACAAGTAATCATGAACACAAATATTAGCAAAGAATGCAAATTAACATTACATAAGCAACAACTGGACAAGAAAGCATGTAGTACTGTATAATACAGAGATAAATTCTATCAGAGAATAAAGCAAAGTCCATTTGAAAAAAAAACACATGGGATTATAAGCACTAGCTGCTTAAAGGTGTTGGAGAAGTTGCTCGAGAAGGAAGCTGTAAAGTAATAGGAGAAATAAATTAGCCAGGAGCAGTACAGGGGCAGAAGAGACAGTTGTTACTAAGATAGTCTTTTAGGCTTTTTTTTTTTTTTTTGAGGAGGACATGTTTCAATTCTTTTGGATGCGCTTAGGAAGAGCTTTCCAGTCCTTGCTATTTTAATGGAATAGAGGGCGTCGCCATGACAGTTGAGACTGGGCAACTTTTAGCAATAATCGGTCAGAAGACCTAAAGCACCTGCAGTTACAGATAAGTTGGACCAGGCATGTGAGTGCAGGGCAGTTAATGGGGTTGTGTATGACTTTATACGCAAAGGTAATTTGGTTTAGTGTTAACAGGTTGGGAAGTTCTAGCCAGTTGAGTTGTTGAAGAACAGAGCAATGATGAGTTTTAAGCAGACGTTTGGTGGCAAACTTGGGTATTTTGTTACAGCAGGACTCTAGGTTAAGTTCAGCCTTAGTTAGGTTGGTGAAGATATGTGAGCAGTAGAGGTGGGTAGATAGTGAGATCTAGCAGTGGCTAGTCTGGCTTGGTGTGTGAGGTACACTTTGACCCTAGAGAGAGTTCCAAGTTTGGTGTGGACTTCTTTGATTGCTAGGGAGATGTGAATATCAAATTTTGGTCTGTCATCTATAGTAATTTCTAGGAGGATTGGTCTGACATGTAGGTTCAATTTTTGTATCATTAGAGGAGTAAATAGAGAGAAGTAGTGAGCTGAGCTTGTGTGATATGCTTGTGAAAAACATCAACTTAGTCTTGATTGGTTTTAGGATGAGTTGATGGTTGGAGAGGTAATTTTCAATGTCCTATAAAAATGTTTGCATTTTGTGTTGCAGTTCTTGGGGAGAATGGACTGAGGAGATCAGTGAGGAATCATCTGCATATTGGGTGATAGCAGCAAGTTGGATGGTAAACTTTAGGCTGCTGGTAAATATGACAAAGGCAAGGGGACCAAGTTAGGATCATTGGGGTACTCCAGTGGATACTGGTAGTAGCGGGGGAAAGTTGTTCTCCCATTTTGTAGACTGTCAGACAGCTATGGAACCACGTTAAGGATGACAAATTGAATTATACGTTGCAAGTTTGTTGAGTAGCAGTTTGGGATACAGTTGTGATGCCCCAGCACTGGACCAGTAATCAAGGAGCCTCAATCCTCACCACTGGCAACAGTGGGGGATGTACATTGGGAGGATAACAAGTACACACACAGTATTTCCAGATGCAGCTCTCTGCATCAAGTGCAAGTTGCCTTAAGAGCACACAGAGGCCACAGTCAGTCCAGGGCAGGTTTCTCCCTCTTTCTCCTGATCCCAAATAAGACTCCCCACTGGCACGGTTGAGATCCAAAGCTGAATGGCCAATCCAACACCTCCAAGCACCTTCTGTCCAAACAGTGCTTTGTGTCCCTGCCCAAGTAGCTGACACACACACACACTCTCTGAGGTTCAATTTATATACACACTCGGGAAAGGCTGGCACAGGTTTACTTGCGATGTCCCCTTCTGCCCAGACTATAAGGTAGTTATCACTGCCACCAGCCACATCCTTATCAGCTACTTTAAGGCCCTTAACAAAGGGTTTCCAATCTTACTGTGTAATGTTACTATCAATACAAATGGTAGTTTGATAAAGAGCAAGGCTTTTAGGAGTGGCCTATACAGTGTCACCAAATAAATATGCAAGTACTCTCAAAACTTAAATATGTCTCACAAATATCAGCCACAATGAAAGGATTAAATATATTTAATAATAAATAAAAGAAGAAACTACTTGGTAAATAATCAGTTCAAAATCACAGGAAATATTTAAAAACATTGCAGGGCAGTCTCCACTAAATAAAAAAAAAACATCTAAGCTATACTTCACTATATTCCTGACTGTATCCAAGAGAAATTACTGTACCCTAGTTAACTAACTTACAGAGCAACAGGGCAGATGCGGCGAGTGGATACTCTTGTCAGGTCAAAGACAAAATGCAAAATGCCCAGTCTCTCTGACAGCTCTTAAATGAATATCTCAAACATTACTGCTGAGATAGCTTGCAGAAAGACATCATTTCATGTGTGAAACCCCCAACTAATGCAGCTGGTAGCATTCAGCATCTACCTGTGAAAATACATAGACCTCAGATATTTTGGCAAATGTTAGAAGTCATAAAATAATTTACATTCCTTCACATTTAAACTCAATAAAACCTAGTTCTAGACTTTCTCTCCTGTTGCACTTGCACTGAAACTGAAAGATAACATCTCTTTTTATTGCCCAGCCATAAAGTAATTCAATCTCAACTATTCTTCTGAAGTTAACTTCTTCTGTTGCTGTTTCCACTGTTAAAATATACACATCTAAACAGTTACAATGGTGTATATACATTTCTGCTCAGTACAAAATATCTCTTCAGCACGTCTGTACAATATGACATACAGTTCTAATACATATGCAATACAAGCATCATACATGAAGCAGGCTGAAATTCACAAATGACAACCATTTACAAAGTTCCAGACCGCTATCCTGGCAGTATTTCCCTTTTGTTACACTTCAATATAAATCACATTAATGTTCACAAATGATAATTATTTAGAAAATTCCAGCTGGCTGGGAAGGCAGCATCGCCTATTGTGACACCATTGTCAAAGGCTTTCAACATATCCAGGAAAAGTGCTGAGACTAGCTGACCTTCATTTTGTAGGTGATGAATAACATCAGTAAAGGTTATTAGTGTTGTGTTTGTACTATGTTTGGGTCTGAAGCTATGCTGAGAGCTAGACAGTAGGTTGTTAGTGATGAGGTGATTTAGTTCTTGGTATATGCATTTTTCTAGGGTTTTGGCAGGGGGGAAAGGATGGCAATGGGTTGGCAGTTTGAAATATCTTTAGAGGGGCCACCCTTGTGGAGGGGTACGATATGAGAAATTTTCCAGAGGTGAGGCACATAATGTTCTGTGATAGAGTGATTGATTAGGGTGGATATGGGGTAGGCAATGGATGAACCAGCTACTTTTAGAAATTTGTTGGGTAGACTGTCGGCCACAAGACAGCAGGGTTTTTAGTTTACTCAGGAGTTTTTTTTTTATGTAAGTAGCTTGAATGGGTTTAAGGAAGATAGAGTTAGTGTTTTCAGTGGTAGGGCAGGGGTTTGGTCTTCCATAACAAATATTTGCCTATTTCTTCAGAAATCTGTTGTTATATTTCCAGTCTGGATGTCCCAGATACATCCTCACTATTGTAAACCAGGCTCTAGTCACCACCCATAAATATTCTTCGCTTAAAAGTCATTATTTATCTGAAATTCTCCTAAGTCTCATAGCAAGTTTTAGGTGTAGTTTAAATATGTGCCAGAATAATCCTCATTCCCTGCCAATAACCCCTTGTTCCCACAAATCTACCATTACTGTTCATTTTCCCTTCTTGTATCATTATTGGTTTTCACCAGTAATCAGTATTACCACTCTTTTCCTTTGTACTTTATTTTGCTAAATACACAGCCTGAAATACCTTGTTAAATTCTTGCTTTTCAAATGCATCTCCTGTAACTCTCTCACACAATTCAATATGCTCTTTTTGTCTACATCTGCAATGCCATTTACATTCTAAAGCAGACATTATGCAAAACTCAAAACCTTAAACTCAATGCAAAAAATGTATTATTCCTTTCAGTTAAAGCAATGTTCTTGCTAACTACCACATTAATAGCAACACCTTAAGTATGCATTCAGTGGTGAGAGACCTGGGCACACAGGTTGATAGCAACTTTACTTTTGACTACCATGTCTCCACAGTGGTAAGAAGGGCATGCTTTATTGTTCACCTCATAAGTGAGGGCATTATCTCCAGAAAAAAAGTTAAAACCTCCATGTACTCCTATCTCTTATCCGGTCAATAATGGAGTACAAAGCCCCTTTTGGTATGCACCTTTCCAAGCACCTGCAGCAACTGGAGAAAGCACAAAGGTTTCTCAAGGAAGATTCAAAGTCTTCACCATCTGTCCTATGGGGATCAGTCTGAAATCACTGTCACTTTATTCTGTTTCATGCAAACTACTCAGAGGTGATCTCTGCCTTTCATACAAGGCAATTTCTTACCCTGCATTATTGAAAATGCTTCATATCTGAAAATCAAATGGTACATGGGTTACTCGCTCTGAAGACCTTAACCTGGTATTTGACATTAATAAAACCTGCTGGAGGAACAGATTTTCCTTCCAGAGGTTACCACACCTTTGGAACAGACTCCCTCTTCATGTCAAACCACCTCATTGGCCCTCTTCAAACGCAATCTGCATGATTGGATGGGTGACTGTAAATTCACCCCGGGGGTTCCATCTGTGTCCCTCTTGGACAGGGGCAACAGGTGCTGATAATGGAAATAAGGGTAAGAAATTGGCTAGGCTTGTAAGAGTCCTAGGGGCCATTAGCCTAGTAACTTCCTAAGATCAATTATTCCCACATATTATAAACAGTTCTTCTGAATTTATTTTTTTCATTGTGCAGTTTACATGTACACACTACGCAGCAACAGACTGAGCTTGTGTATTTCTTGTCTTCTCTATCTAAACCCTTGTCATTTTTCAACATTTCTGCTTCAATGAAAACAGTCAAGAAAACTAAATGCATTTTAAAACCCCGTCTTTAAACCAAATAAAACTATACACTTTTCAAAAATAGTCTACCACTCCAGTAGAAGCAGTTACCCAAATCAAAAACTTCACCTACAGGTGATTGACAGTTAAGGTTAACCATACTTATGTGGATTTTAAAGTCTATACTCCCACCTATACAGACTGCTGTCCCTTCTTACCTTACCTCTTTTCCCCCTCAAACACTTGAATGTTTCAGTAACATTAGCTTTTAGCCTTAAGGAAAACATATCCTTAAACAGGCTAAATTGTGCTCTATTTTACATAACATATTAACATACAAAAGGCTGTTGGGATGCAATTACGAGTACAACTATTCATTTCCAACAGTTTCAGACTTCATTTCTTACATTTTCACTGGACTGTTTGCCGATATCCCTTTAAGGGCAAATTACACTGTACCTTGTAGATTTCTTTTAGAATAAACTAGTCAGACTTCTCATGATTGTCTGCACTTGCAGGCTTGCTTGCCTTCAGCCCAAATCAGGTACTAATGAAGAAAGCAAGCAGATAGTTTGAAAATGCAAGAAAGAACTACAATTGTTCAGATTTTCACTTTTCTATTGCTTTTAAATAGTTTGGATTAAAAAAAAAACAACTTTATATAGTTTAAAAGATCATTAAGCTAGACATCCACCTCTATCAAACAGGAGAAATCATATAATTTAATATTTATATAATAAAGATTTACACCCAATCATAGTCAAAGATCAAATTTTATACAAAAAAAGCACTTGCAAGGTGTTGCAATATATCCAAAGCTGCCAAGTGGTGAATCCCAATATGTTTTATACAAATAAACTAAAAACACTGAGACTTATAAAAACTGCACTTCTTGCATTTATTGTACTTTGCTTTTCTGCATAAAACAACTTTACAATTCACCCCACTATTAAGACCAGGTTTGTTATAAGCATTGAGCAGAACCTGCCATTTAAGCTCTTTATATTCAAGCTCTCCTTCTCTGTCCCCATTAAAGTCAGGAGAAACAGTCTATTATTGAAAACAAAAACTGAACACATTAACTGGTTAACTGAATAGTATTTTTTTTTTTTTTTTTTTTTTTTTTTACTGAAGAGTATTTAAGTGTTTGCCACCGGGATTATGAGAGTTTCTGATGAAGGCCATTTTCATGGCCGAAACCACTTAAAGCCTGTATTTGTGTCAAAGGAAGTTTTCTTCGGGATTTACCAATTGGCAGCTTTGGATTTATTGCAGCACCTTGCAAGTGCTTTTTGTACATTTAACTTTGAACCTTCACTTATATAGAGGCATATTTTCAGTTTGTTTTTCAAAGGTCAAATTTTATTAACTTCAATTTACTTCTATTTGCCCTTTATTACAGTGCGCAGCCTGGATACATTGCAACTAAATGTACTTTATTACTTGGGTACTACTAGCATGTACATCAGTCATTGATAAAGTTTCCCAACTCTCACATTTGAAATACCTCTGACTCGTACTTTACAAAAAATGCAATTTACATCTGGGAATTTTTATACAATAAACTGTTTTGCATAGTTACTTCTTCAGTCTATTCAGTGTCCTAGACATTAATGAATGTGAGATCTATGCTTTACAGTTCTTCCCACCAGCTTAACAATCAGTCTGATTCTGCAAGATGTAGCAGCTGACCGTTCATGTCTAAACTACATCTAGTGGGACTGTTTGTTTACAGTTCTCCAACTTATTCACTAATTCCAATTTGCTGCTAGGCTTCTCCATGATCACCTCATTCTCTTAACACCAGTCTTTGGTATGAGTTCAAGGTACACTGAATTATTCTGGTCAGCGCTCTTTTTTTTTTTTGTCACCCAAGTATTTCCCCTTTGGAAAAATGGAAAATATTTCACTGTCAAAGTCTGGGCTTTCTTATTGTCAGAAAAGGTTCCTTTGTCTTGCTGTTAGGTATTTTTTTTTAATTTTCTCCACAGGCTGTTCAGCATCCAGCAAAGAACTTTGGTCTTCAGTGAAAAATTGTGAAGGCAACTGAATATAACTTTAAATCTCACACTTACCTCTGCATCCCCTGGCTACCAGTATAAACTTTCTTCTCCTCTGCCTAGTATATACTGAATAAATTTACACAAACAATATGGTGGCCCCAACTTTAAACATTTCTCTCTCCTGCCATACTCGAATCAGGAACAGCTCTTTCTGCTGGCGTGATTGCATCTTTACTAATATAGGTCTCTGCTTCCTTCATATGTATAGATTTGAGTACACACACAGTATGCTCTTCTCTGTTAACAATCCTGCCTTGGAACACTTGTCCAGTTGCTTATCTTTAGTTCAACTTTTCCCAGTCTGTAATATCCTCGTTTCAAACTTGCCTCTCAGACAGGTAACAGGCAGTCAAATGGCAGCAAACATTCTTCCTTCCTACACATCACCACACATGTGCTACAGGGATCTATCACAGGACCATTATTATTCAATTTCTTTACTAATTCACTCCACAAGACTTCAAACATGCCTCATTAATACTGTATGGAGATAACTGTACCCTTGTTTGTTGAACACCAACCTTCACCAGACTCCAAAAAATTACTCAATACCTGTTCTCTTCCACTGAAACCAGGCCAAAACTCCCATCTGCTTCTAACCCCCCACAAAAAAACTAAGCTTATGCTATTCACCCCAAACACATTACAGAAAGCACTTTTAGCAATACCTCAAAAAAAAAAAAAGCACACATCTACAACTTGTATCCCAAACCCTTTATTACCTCAAAATAGTCCACTTCAACTAGTATGCCAAAATAAAGTACTGGATGTGAAAGCTATGGAACTCCAGCCCACTCTGCTTAAAACTGAAATTCTCCCCACGTTACTTAAAGCCAAATTAAATTCTTCCCAGTTTTAAGTTACTACTTAAAGAGCACCTTAACCAGTCGTGGCTATGTTCATGATGGTCACACACACTACTGACAACAAATCACTTCACTATATAGTCTGCTGCACTTCACCAGTCATAAGTCCTTACTTAACTACTGCCTACTAGAACCTGTTACTAATATGACTCCTGCTCTTGTGCTACTGCACTTTCATTTCAGCTGTGCACCTTTGCTCCCAAATAACTTCCTTAAATACATCTACAGCTGCTTTTTAACTGTACCTCAATGACCATCTTGTGTACATTAACTTGCCCCAATAGCTTAACAGTTTACTCAATTTTTATATGTAGAGCTGCAAAACAGTCTTTTTGCACTGAGAAATTCTTTATATACCAAACGATTTTCACAACTACTATAACCGTTTCTCATATACTAAATATTTGTATAAAGTTGCCACCAGGATTATCATGCTGTGTTATACTTGTAATCACTATGTAGAACATGTTGTGTTTCAGTACTTTGCTCTCGTTACTTAAATGTTTTAACTTGTGTGAAACTTTTCTCCCCAGGCTTCAACTGAAAAGGGACATGCAAGACTTTCCAGTCAGACTATCTTGGAAAACAAATGCTAAATAAGGGTTTCTCTGTGTGCTCTTTCTCCTAATTCTATTTTTGAAACAGTTCTTCCTTTTAAGAGATACTTAATTCATCTATTTTTACCAGCCTTCCTCCGGTATCTCATTTATTTTAAACTTCTATGAGAACATTTCATTCATTGATTCTTCAAAATTGCTGAAAACTCCTGTAGTAAAGCTGAAGCTTGGAGCAGCAAAGTTCTTCATTTCTAGAGCTTTTTTTCTTCTTTTCTGGTTGATTTTTCACTTTTTCCAAATTTCTTCTTTGCTGGCATCCAGCGAATGAAATTATTGGCCAATAAAAGTGTTTTATCAACACTAAGTTTCACTGTTTTTTTTTTTTTTTTTTTTAAACAGTTTTTCATTTTTCACACTGGTCAAACAAATGGCAACACCTGAGGGATTGTCATTTGTAAGTAGGTCATGCCACTGAATGTAGGAAAGATGTCGTTGGAGGGTATTTATTTGTTGCAAATAAATTCTTGCAAATTAATTGGATTCGAACTAGAAGGCAATGAGTCAGACTGCCTGCCTAACAACAGATGAATGGATGCAGAATGGTGCAGTAATAAAGACAATTCTTTTGAAGAAGGAAGCTCAAAAGGAGGCTCAGATATTCATTCCACAACTAAATCATATTTAGGAAGAATACAGTTTGCAAAAGGACTGAGACTAGTAGTGTTCATCAAGCAGCATTTCTAAAACTGTGCAAAAAAAAAAAAAAAATCGAAATTCTCAATATGAAAAAGCAACACAGTTTTCATGGAAGAGAAAGCTAGTCCCAAACAAAAAAAATAGGAGAAAGATATTCTACATTATTTGGGAGATTAACTTCAAAGGTAATTAAATTAGAAGTACAAAAAATGGAAAAGCCTATTTAGGCAAGATATGATTTCCAAGCATCCTGTACACCTTTCACCACTTGGAATAATAATCCTATATTAGGAATCAACGTCGGCATCTAAGATACAAGACAGAAGGGCAAGAATGCATGACACAACATTTTGTTCAATGATGTCACAGTATATTTCCCTGCACAGACGTTGAAGTTCCCCATCTATGGAAAAAACTCCCTCTCCAAGTCAAGCAGAGCACCTCTCTAGCCCTGTAACAGGACCCTGGATGACTGGATGGGAAACAGAAAATACACGCATGGGATGCCACCTATACCCCTGCTGGACAGGGGAAACAGGTACTGACTTTGAAGGAACATGGGCAAAATCCTTGGCTAGGCTTATAAGGGGCTCCAGGCCAATAACCTAGTATCAATCCTATGAACCTATAATAGTTGTTTGACAAATGAAAACCGTCGTTTTGGCCAGTATCAGTTAAAAGCTAAAAGAAATCTTGTACTCCATGCATTTTAAAAGGTTGTCTGAATTTGACGAACTGGATTAAATGCATACAGTGAACTTTGGTTGTATGGTCTTGTCAATGTATCCTGGAATCTTGTCCTGAAGTTAATATTCTGAATATGTACCTTGAATGTAAAAATCATCACTGCCCAATTTCAACCATATATTCTTTAGCTGATGAAGCCTGTCAAGGATGATTTTTACATTCTGGGTACATGTTCAGAATGTTGGCTTGTGGAACAGACTCCAACCTGGATGGATACCTTTTCCAAGCATAGTTCAGCAATAAGGTAATGGACAGTGGGTTTGGTGATTTTGTGCGCGCGGACCCTGTCAATGAGAAAGAGTTCTGGCTTCAATGCAAAATGTGGTATTTTACCACAGTTCGTATCTCGTTCCATCTCAGCAAAAGATGCTAAGGGATTGTATCCTTGATTTGTAAGATAGCATCTTAATCCACTCTGCTAGATCGGTGTTTGAAGTTCTAGGTTACTTGTTGGTTAGCATCATGACGATACTGAATGCCAGGCTTCTGTTAAGAAAACATCAGCATTCTCATTCATCTCTAGGAGCAGGAGGGGCCATCTTGAAAAGTAACATTCATGAATTCCAGCTTAAGCAAGGAGCTCATTTGTTGACTGACTGAATTCTGACACACTAAACTCTGTCAAACCATTTCTTACTCCTTTTCCTGCATAGGTCAGGCGCATTACTTGAGTTGTGTAGCTCATTTGGGATGGTTTGAAGGGTTACAGTCTCTCCTTTAAAAGCTGAAGTGCACAGTAGGCTAAGAGAAACATTAGAAGTTTTAGCCAAAGTATACAAGAACTTCCTTTTGTCAGGGGTTCTGCATATTGCAACATGAAACATTTGCAATTGTTGCTTGACACACAAGCAAAGTGTTACTTAGGTGTACCGCCCTACTAGGATGATCATGCAGGTGTGATGGCTAACATTGTCCTTGGACTTTTACATAGCAGTGTGATTTCATGTAGTGTCAGCTGTGCCAAGGGGAGTAGGGCAGTGCATGTGTAACATATGCCAGCATAGCTTGCTGGAGTTTTGTAAAGAATTGCGCCATCTGAATATCACACTGATTTTACAGGTGATTGTGTTAAAAATGTATTTATAAAGTTGCTTGTGTTAAAAAATGCATCAACAGTGGGTCCTGCTGGACACACAAGAAAAATACATGCATGTCAGACTGTTTTGTTCGAACAGATGAAATGTATATATTTTAACAGAGAATGCTGGAAGGGAAGGGGTTAAGCTCAGCCCAACTAACCTTAACAAAAATAGCCTGAAATTAAAGGACTTAGGCCATAAAGATTTTTATCTCTCAGGTCTAAATTCAGCCAGAGTCGTAATGTCTGTGAAAGACCTGGGCTGGGATCCTGCTGTATTGTTCTTAGTGGTGAATTAATTGCTACCCTGGGGTGCCAGAGAATGGATTGTTAGTTTCTGCAGAAAGGGTGGAAGTCTTGCAATTGTTTTACAGTTAGTGCTGTGGGTGTGGTAACACTTTACTCATCTAGAAGCACGGCCCACAGCATGGAAACAGCATCAAGAAAATCAGAACACGTACCTAGAACCTGTTCTATGCAAGGACTTTTAAATAGAGAAAGTAATCCACTTTTAAATGCAATACATAATGTTCCAAAAGTAATGGGAGCCGCTGTCCCGCAAACAGATAAGCTTACTTAACAACTTACTCTGCTAGAAAGAAAAATGCATTTTTATAAAAGGCTCCAATGGCAGCGGTTATATGTTTTAATGCATACTTGGAGCTGAGGATTGCGCCTCAAGGCTTGCATATTCAAAAAATGCCTTCTTATGCAAACATATCCAGACTTGTTAAAAAAAAAAAAAAAAAAAAAGTGGCAACAGCTAAATCTGAAACTAAGCGCAGATTAAATGTCTTTAATGAAGGACTTCTTTGCACCAACTGAATCTCTGTTCATGAAAGAAATTATGAAAATGGAGAATGAACTTGTCAGCAGTTCTTGCTTTAATGTCATGCTTAATTCCTACTAACAAATGCTGAATAGGCTGCAAGCACTAGATAAAAGGCTAGAATCTACAAAGAAACAAAAATTATTGCGAGATATGAATGATTATAAAGCAGGACATATATTTTTCCTGGCCAAAGGAGGTGTGTACAAATGTGATACAACAAACAAAAAAGGGGAAAAATGTATCAACTTGGCATATTTTCAATTGTAATAAGATCAATTACTAGCAAAGAATAAAAAATAATAAGCAATTTGAGCCATTAGTTCAGTCAATGGTATCTCAACAAATGGACAGTAATTCTCTTACCATACTGACTGACAGTACCAACCAACTAGTGGAAATGAAGACATCAATGAATATTCATCAGGAGAATAATAAGTCCCCAAAAGACATAGGGACGTCAGTGGATGTGGCCTCTACATTGTCTAATGATGGGCAGCAGAACAATGTTATGAATTCAACTGAAAAAGCAATGATTTTTTTTATTCAAAGTTCAAACACCATTCTGGTTAGAAATACTGGAGAAAGTAGAGACCTACCAACAAAAGCAGCAAAAAAAGTCGTTTGCTACAGCGACAGACTAGCAATACCAGCAAACGGAAGAACAGTAAACCCTTTCTTCAGAAGAAGGCAGCATGACGTTAAAAAAGAAAAAGAAAGAACTGCGGGTATTGTAAATATTTCTGACTGTAAGCCATCTCCTTTTCAAATAACTTTAATGCAGAAGGGGCTGAAGTTTATTCCTACTTGTTCATAGGTAGGTACTAGATTATCGGCCCAAGGGCCTATGTAAGCCTAGCCAACAAGGTTCCCTAGCTAATGTCACCCAAGGAAGTTATTTTCCTGTGCCACTGTCGAGCAGAGACACAGAAGTGATCCCCGGGGTGTATTTCCTACTTCCCACCCACTCATCAAGATTTTTCTTGAAGAGTGCTAATGAAGAACTTTGCATGACATAGATGGGTAGCCTGTTCCAGAGTATGGGAAGTCTCTGGGACAGGAATCTATCCCTCCAGCATGTCCTGTTTATTGTGGTGACGAGGTTTAGGTCCATAGAGCATGAAGCTTGGAGGGATTGGGATTTCTTTAGGTGTAGCATGTCCAACAGCTCTGGGCTTGACATAGCTTTATATGTTAGGCAGAGATCACCTCGGAGTAGATATGTTACAGAGTAAAATTGGAGTTTGAGGCGGTCAGTGTAGGGCATTTGAGGCCAGTAATACTCTTTGTGAGGTACTTCTGTGGCCTTTCCAGCTGCTGCAGATGTCTTGTGAGGTACATTCCAAAAGGGGCGTTGTACTCTAATAGGTCTAACGAGTGTCGAGTAGAGGGGAACAAGGACTTTTTTTCTGGATGAGAACCCTTTTATGATGAGGTGTGCCATGTAGGACGACTTCCTGACTACTGTGGTGATGTGACTATCAAAGGAGAGACTACTGTCCACCTGGGTCCCAAGGTCTCATCACGCATTTGGTGTTAAGTAGATTTCTGCCTATGTGGTAGTTCATGGGTACAGAGTTTTTACCAAAGGGGATGACACTGCACTTTTTGGCATTGAGCTTGAGGCCATGGCTCGGACACCAGGCATCTGTCTCAGCGAGGCCCTTCTGTAGGATGTCCACATCATTTGTGGACTTTACTATGGCTCCTAGTTTGCAGTCATCTGTGAACTTAATTAGCCAGAGGCCTTCTGTGTTAGCCTGTACTTCAGAGAAGTAGATACCAAACAGGAGTGGTCCCAGGACGGAACCCTATGGTACGCCACTTGTCACTGCTTTGAGGTCAGATTTGGAGTCTGCAACTTTTACAGTGTGGGTTCTGTCAGTGAGCCAGTTGGCAACCCATCTTGTGACGTAGGGATTTATACCTAGGTTTAGTGAGTTTAGCTATAATTCCAGAATGGAGGATGGTGTCGAAAGCCTTGGCGAGGTCAAGATAGGCTGTGTGAACCATCTTACCCTCATCTACGGCTTTGGTGACTGCTTCAAAGAAGTCAATCAGGTTCAGGAGGCATGATCAGTCTTTCACAAACACGAACTGGGTGGGATCCGGAGTTTGGAGGTTACCAATGTCTTTGTTTATGAGTTCCATGATGATACCTTCCATGGCCTTGCAGACCAGGCTTGTCAGGCTAATAGGTCAATAGTTCCGGGGATCAGTGGTGGCCCCCCCCTTTGTGGAGTGGGATAACTGTTACTGTGTGCCATTCAGTGGGCACAAAGCCTGATGTGAGGCTATTGAACATGGTGCTTAAGTTAGGAGCCAGTTCGTTCTGAAGTTCGTGTAAAATGCAGCCTGGGATGTTGTCCCATGGATGCTGTGTTTTTGGCTTTAGAGAGTACAGCTTTTACCTGCGTAGTTGTCATTACAGGGAATCTGCATTCTTCCTGTATATATATGGGCCCTTTAGGGGGTGAGAGAGGGGTAAAGTTAGCACTGAACCTATCTGCCAGGATGTTGGCAATATCAGTTGGTCTGTAATTTTCTTGCCTTTGTGATGCAACTCAGAGCAGATCTGGGTGTTGCCATCAAGATTCTTGACATAGCTACAGAATGCTTTGTGGTTGTCCTTGGAATTAGCGGCAATTTTGGTTTCATAGCTAGCTTTGGAGGATCTTATAAGGGATCTTAGCTTCTTACAGAGGCTGACCAGGGAGCTCCTCCACTCATGGGATTTTACTCCTTTTTGCAACAGTTTCTTCCTTCTGTTGTACAGTTTATAGCAGGGGACCACCAGATTGGCTTCCTTTTTTTTTTTTTTTTTTTTTGGAGGAGAGAGTCTTGGTTCCATTTGGGATAGCATGATCCATGCACTTGTGTAAGTGCTTATGCACTGCATCTGTGTAGGATTCAGCAGTTGTAACTGTATTGTCCATCTGCATGGGTGTCATGAAGTTCACCACTTCTATATTAAGCATGAAGTTGGTTTTGGAGAAAATTTTTACTGTGGTTTCCTTAATGGGGGTGGGTATCAAGGGTGATTAGCTAATGGTCGGATCAATGAGGAGTTGACTTCAGGTGTGGAACACCAGTCACTCATGCTGGTAATGACTAGATCTAGGATATTGTTGCCCCTGGTGGGGGTGTGGATAAGTTGATCCAGGGCAGTGGAGTTTATGAATTCCAGAAAGCGTTGCGCTAAGGAGTTGGTACACGAGTAGTTTTCCCAGTTAATGTTGGGGTAGTTGAAGTCGCCCATTATTAGGGTGTTTGGTTGAACCCTAATATTTTCCAGTACATCAAGAAAAGAGGAGTGGGGATCCTGGGGCATGGTGGGGGATCTGTAGCAAGCTACAATTCGGATTGCAGTTTTGTCCAGAGTTAGTTTCACTTGGATAACCTCGGATGCATTATGCTGAGCAACTAGCCTGGAGGTGTGGATATCCTTAATGAATATGGACACACCTCCGCCTTTGGTGTTTTGGTCCAGGTTACATGGCCAAAATGTGTGGTATGAGTTATAGCCTGGTAGTGCAGGGGTACTCTCTGGAGCCTTGAACCAGGTCTCAGTCACTGCACAGATATCCTTGCTCTCCATTTTAAGGACAGCCTTCAGTGAGTGCATTTTGAGATTTAGATTTCTAGCATTGAGTAGCATTACCCTCAGTTTTTGCTTGCTAGATGATATTGTGAATGCACTGACTGATTTAGAAATTTTTGTGAGGACATTAAACCTTAAACTCACATTTAGAGATGCTAGAAGTATTAATGTGTGTGTAAGAAACAAATGCATGTTTGTGCCAAATAGTTTTCCTGTAGTAACAGCTTTTCATGACAAATGTGAAAAGGAACTGAGGGATTTATATGAAAGTAAAACAAAGAAAAAGAATTATAATTTGACAGCTGTTGAGCATGAAGCACCGAAACAGTTGGAAGATAATGAAAAAAATATAAAAAGCAAGCAGATAAGAGTGGTGCAACTGTTATAATGAATAGAGCATATTATATGTTAACAATGCATTCATGTCAATTCTTACAATGGGGTCCAGTGTGAATAGGGAAGAATATTGATGGTTAAAATGATTCCCAAAACCCCTCAGCAACCTTGCAAACCTACAGCTGTTCATAAGCAGACTACATGTACTTTAACAGGTCAAGGACATTACTATCAAAGCTGTAGTAGAAATTCTAAAATCGTGGAAATTTGAGCAGAAAAGGGGTCAATGTTTCTGGTTTGCACCCAGTAGGAAAACCTCTTCCATTTAGCATTATATAATTTTCTGGTAGAATCTTTATGAGAGCATATCAAGATGTGTTTGACTGTTAGAATGAATTCTTGAACCCTAAGTTTGGAAGTGGAGCAGCCATGCTGTCACATTGAGGGTGTGGAGAGAAGGATGAAGTGTTCCTGACATATGGGTCAGGAGGTCTGGAACTGGGTCCAGAACCCACGGCTTCTCCTGCAGATGAGGCCAAAGGAAGGGGAACCAAATCAGACGAGGCCAATATGGGGCAATAAAAATCTGCCTGCTTCCCAAGGATTTCGCTTTCTGGATGACTCAGGGTATGAGGGGAAATTCATTAAAGTCCCAAGGGCCAATCGTGAATAAGTGCGTCCACCCTGGAGGGGGGATCAGGGTAAAAGAGCTGCTGCATTTGGTATTCATAGGAGTGGCAAAACTATTGCAGCAAGGCTGGCCCCATTTCTGGAAAATCTCCTCCGCTGTGCTCTGGTTTAGAGACCACTTGTGAGGTATTAAAATTGCCCGCTATCACGTTGGATTTCCCCAGGATGTGCATTGCTACTAGAAAGTGTTGGGAAGAGATTGCCCATGCCAAACTCTCAGACCCTCTCGACAAAGTGGGTATGATCTAGTTCCTCCTTGTTTATGTACCAAACCACTGACATTGTCTGACTGGATTGCAATCGTTCCTAGTGGAAGAGTCGTGGAGAGCCTACAATGGTAGAAGCACTGCTCTCATCTCGAACACTGATGTGCAGATTTGTCCTAGTGTTCTTGCCATATGCCTTGACTGTCCTTCCCAGATAATGCCCCCACACCCTACGCGGGAAGCGTCTGTCGTCACTGTAGCAAAAGGTTTTTTGGCACAAAAGGTCTTCCGATGGTCACATGTTTGGAATGAGTCCATCACCGTAGATCTCTTCTGCATGACTGTTATTCTTATCAGATGGGACATAGGAAGTTTCTGTAGTGACCACTGGAAAAACAGGAGCCATTTAAGGATTCGCATATGCATCCTGGCTAGAGGAACTAGAGTTATGGTTGAAACCATGTTCCTAGAAGTTTCAGAACTACCTTTGCCTTAAGTCCCTGGGAAGGAGGTGCAGTATTTGCTGTCTTGATGGCAGAAATTCTGTCGGGTGGAAGATGTGCCATCATAGAAACAGTGTCTAGGTCTGCGCCTGTGAAAGTAATATGCTGACAGGGCAACAAAGCAGATTTCTGCAAATTGACTTATGCCTAGCTGAGCACAAATTTCCAGTGTCGCATCCCTGGCTTGTTAAAGTAGATGCTTGAAGGTGGCAGTTAGACAGTCAACCAGATATGGAAACACTTGGAATCCAAGAAGTCTCAAGTGAGCCGTTACTACTGCCATGCATTTGAACACTCTGTGGGCTGTAGTGAGGCCAAAAGGCAGAGCTCAGAACTGATGATGACTGGCTCCCAGATGTAAGCGTAAATGACTCTTTGATGATCTGTCCATTTTTATGTGGTAGCATGCATCTTGGAGGTCTATTGAGCACATCCAATCGTCTTTCCCTAAAAAGGGAAGTATTGACTTTAGTGTCACCATTTAGAACTTGGACTTTTTGAAAGATTGTTTGCCGAGATCCAATATGGGTCTCAAGTCCCCTGTTCTTTTTGGCACTAAAGAATCTTCAGTAAGTTCCAAATCCTATTTGGTCTATAGGGACTCTCTGGATGACTCTCTTGTCTAGCAACTTTTGAATTTCTATAGTTGCTTGATCCCTTAGATTGGGTGGAATATCTGGGACTGTTCTGAAATGTGGGAGAGTATGGCAAAAAGGAATGGAATATCCTCTGGATATTATGCTTTGTACCCACTTGTCTTTTGTGATATTTTGCCAAGCTTCTGGGTACAAAGATAAAAGCCCCCCAACTGCCTCCAGGGTAGAGCAGGCAGGTCTTTCAGGAGCACTGGTAGGGACGTCCGCGAAAGGAATCATGGTTACCCTGATTTTGCAGACCTCCTCTGCCTCTAGGACATCTACCACTGTTAACTCCCCTTCTGCCCCTGGGGAAGGATTCACCTTGTGCATCTTGGAAAGCTCCCTGGGATCTTTTGAACCACATTTTCCCACTCTTCTGACCTTTAAGGTAAGGTCTTGAAGGCATGGAAAAATGCACTACAATAGCAGAGAAAGTTTTCCCTTCCTGCTCAGATCTGGAGAGTGTGTCTAACTTTAGGTTCAAAAAGTGAGGAACCATCAAAAGGGGCGTTGGTAGAGGTAAACTTGATAGGTTCCGCAAAACTGCACAAGCGCATCTAAGAGCGTCTCCTGAGGGAAAACCCTGAACCCGCTTGCCCTACTTGCTCCATCCGCCGCATATGATAGTCTCATGGAGGAAATGATGATGGAATTTAAGGTGGATAACTGGGAGGTGACCTTCTCTGGCACCCCCCCCCCCCCATAGTCAAAGAACCTTGTAGAGTATCTCCTAGTTCCTTCAGGAGATCTCTTTGTAGCCTTGTAAAGTAGTTCAGCGATCTGAGTGTAAAAGTCACTGACGAAAAGATACACTTCCCGTATCTGTCCATCATTAGATGAATCTTTGTTCGGTGGGTGGACAGATGAGTATGGCAAAATTGAATAAAGAAAAAACTCACTGCCAGGTAAAGCACTCTCCTTAGAAACAATAAATCAGCAACAAAAAGTTAGTGAGTGCACCATGGGCTGAAGCCTGAAAGCAAGTTTATCAAATAAATCCAATGGGTCTTCTTTAAAATCTTCGTTTATTACAAGAAATAAAACTGCAGCAAGTTGTGAGCGCTTTCGCGTTGTTACCCAACGCTTCATCAGACATAAAAAATGCTGAAACTTTTCCTCTTATAAAGCACTATTTGTCATGATGTCATAATAAATAGTAATTAAAATTTAAAGAAACAGACATACAAATGCAAAATAAAAACATGAACTATCTGAAACAAAAACATAAACATAAGCTTGTATTAAATGTAGTTGTCTGCATGTGCTAATGTTTCAATGGTCTAGAAGCTAAAAAAGGCTTAAGAGTAAGCCTCTCATTAAGCCCAAATTTATGGGCTTGTAACTTGACAATCCACTTGCCTTCTCTTTCTTCGATTCTATTTCTGATGTTGCCTAATCTCCCACCAGTATGCACCAATTCAAGAACCTGGAACTTAAAAGTATGAGCATCACCTAACTCAACTATATGTTTGGCTAGAGCGTTCAAAATATTTCCTTTGGATATGGCGTAAACATGCTCTCTAACACGTTCTCTTAGGGATCTGGTTGTCATGCCTACGTAAAACTTTCTGCATAATTGACAATCAGCTAAATAAACCAAACTAGTGGACTTACAGTTAGCTTGATGTTTGAACATATAGGTCCTATGTGTATCAGGATGTATATATTTGTTGGTATTAGCCACATATTTACATTGATTACAGGTTGAACAAGCAAAGGTGCCACACTGTGTTTGGATACACTCTGTGGCATGAGGTGAGTGAAATACTCTCTGTGACAGATGAGTATGTCTAAGTTCCTTCTTAGTGGTTACTGCCACCACCATAGCATCTACAGGCACACCTTTGGTAAGAAATTATTTTCCTGTGGGGGCTGACAAAGACTTGTTTCACCTCCAAGACACTGGTTCCATAGTGTCAAGTGACTCCCATGCCTTTCGACTAACTCCATTAGCTCATCAAAAGGCAGAGACACAGGTGGTGGAAGGTTGAGATCCAAAAGCCTTCAGGTCCACTGACTCATCAGAAGGGGTTCCAGCTGCCTCTCTGTTCTAGGATCTCAAGGATATCTGCAAAGGAGATATCTTCAGAGGACAACCGTGAGGACCCTTCTGACTCCTCAAGGTCAGTGTCTGAGGTGATGGACTCAGGGGAGTCTATATGCTTCCTCTTACAGGTTCTCTTCTGAGCGAGCTCCTCAGAAGGGTATTCTGGGGAGGTCTCTGAAGAGTGGGGTTCACCAAATGGGGGTCCCTGAGGCTCTGAATCTCTGCTGTCTAGTGGATGGGGTACTGCCGACACAGAAGCCGGTGCCTTGGTGGGAAGAAAACTGGTATCCTTGTGTAGAGCTGTAGATTCGGACAGCACACTCATCAGCTCGAAGGAAGATCCCTCCAGCTCAGAGGACACCCCAGGTTCCAAGGAAACAGAGAAAACCCCCAGGTCCAGGGAGACCGGCTCCAAAACCAATTTAGGAGCAGTGCTAAACAGAGCCAAAGCACCAAAAGGGAAAGCTCAAAACCGAAGCAGCTTGGGTCCGGGCGTCCACCCTGGGGCTGACTGGAGAACTACAGCTCCCAGACACGTCAGATGGCACTGAGTGTGTCGGAGCAGAGATCGGTTCAGGAATGTCCCAAAGGGGTCCCAGAACCGAAGGTTCTACAGCAAATGGTACTTGGTACTCTGGCTCGGAAGATCCAGCTTGGCTCGGAGGAGGAACAACAGTGGATGTAATAGTCTTGGACTGCTCCAAAGTCTGCTGGGTCAGAGCAGAGAACAATTTTGCCAGTGCTGGCGACTTCAAAAGTCTGCACACCACCCTCTACACGTCATCAGAGAGGCTTCTAGAAGACCTGGGGGATAGAGTTGGTAAACAAGATCCTTCCAGGATGGGAGATCTCAAAGTAGGGGAGACCGGTGGAAGATCAATGGACCGGCTCAGAGTCCCAGTATTTCGGCTCTGAAGACTTTGGAGCCAAACTAGGCTCATCAATAATTACCTCTGTCAGTTCCGAAGACTGTGGAGCCAAGGAGGTCGAAGCCTGTGAAATTTTTGTCAATTTTTCAGGAGGCTCAGACTGATCAGAAGAGACAGGAGATGGCCTTTTAGCTGGTTTGTCCTTATGAAAGGAAGAGGACATAGTGCAGTGTTTCCTCAAAGGCAGGTTTCAAGAATCCTTTGACAATCAACTTTTTTCCTCTCCTGCAAACCATGGGTGGTAAAGGAATGGCAGAATGTGCAAGTTTTCTGAATATGGATTGGTCCTAAACAATAAACACAAATGTTATGTCCATCAGTAATGGACATCTTTTGGGAGCACTTTTGGCACTTCTTAAAGCCCAAAGGCTTGTGTTCTCCCTAGTTTCCTTAGACATGCTAGGGATGAAGAAATCCTACAATATATCAACCAAGTAAATGCCACACAGAAAAAAACACTTCTAAAAAAAAAACAGACTAACACACAGCACATCTAGCGAAGCTAAAGGGAAATAACTTTTCTATCTAATTTAAACGAGCACTAGGGCCTCTAATTTAAACAGACCTAGTAATTACCAGAACGCAGAGAAACACACTACTACTAGCCTTCTAACTCAAATGGGCAGTTATAGCTCTCTAATTTAATTGAGCTAATAACGAAATAATCCACTAAAATATTAAAGCACTACACACACAATCTATCTAAACATCTTAAGCACACCACTACAGCAGGAGGTGACAGGATACACAATACAGGCCTGGTGAAAAAACGACAGCCAAAAAGCACCACAAAGCGAGAAAAATCTACCCAAGCTACGAAAGCACACACAAACTATTTAAGAAATTCTATGTTTTAAATATAAAAAAAAAAATAGCAAAGGACAAAAACTTAGCAACAGCCAAGAAGAGAACATCCAAACTCGTAACGCGGCAAAAGAGATCTAAGGAATTGCACCACTGCATGATGGGATACCTACTCTGCCATGAGCCAAGTTAGAAACTTCGAGCTAGTGTATTCGGCAGAGTCAGAGCAGAGGATCGGCTCCAAACCCATCCAGTAAGAATGAAGGCAAGATAGGACAACATAACATCCACCTTTAGACCTACAGTGCATACAGACTTATTCTGAAAGGTAAAAAATTTGCAAACAGGAGAAACTGAGATATTTGGCATTTGTCCAGTAGCACCAGGTAATTAAATGATAAAGACCATTCATGTCAATTCTTACAATGGCATCCAACGTGAATAGGGAAGAATATTGATGGTTAAAATGAGTCCCAAAACCCCTCAGCAACCCTGCAAACCTACAGCTGTTCATAAGCAGACTATGTGTACTTTACAGGTCAAGGACATTACTTTAGTAACAAAGCTATAGTAAAGTATTGAAAAACTTCAGAATCTGCAAGAAAGATGACAGCACTGAAATTTACCAGTATAAAGGGCAACAGCATAGGAAAACTTCAGTCTCCAAAGATAACAGACCTTCAAGTTTCCTGTGTGAAGTCGAAGAGGCAAAGGAATCCTTACAACAGGTAGTTTGAGGAAGTAACAAAATGACTGGCCACCTTCTCAACAATCCTTCCACTTTCCTTTTGATAGCATTCATTTTTACTATAATGAATTTTCTAGATAAATCAAACAGTCTCAGAAAATTTAAAGACTTTTACAGTAAATGCATCAGTAGACGTGCATTTTATAACTATGTCAAACAAATGTAAACACAGTTCAGACGTCTGTGGTAAAAGCACCAGTGAATATGTGGTTTAAAGGTTAAAAACTGGGTAAAGCAGTCAAGAAAGTGTTCCAGAAATATTCATTTAAATTTAAATGTCATCAATTCAGGAATATTAAATCTTTCTAGATGCAAAAGGGTTGAAACAGCAGCACAGTGTTATGAGCGAGATAATGGAGAAACTTCATGACCCGCAGTATTAAATCAGTGTTTACATAAACGACAGTATTTTCAGATTCTGCTATCATTATGGTTTCAGATTTAAATAATATGCAAATTGTAACAAATTCTGGTTTACAGTCTTCAGAAATCAGTGTAAATACTAGAGCATATGTAATTCAAAATGCAGAGTTAAGTTGCAATATTTCAAATACTGATCGGCCTGACATAAATGCAGTCGGTGTACGTGACAGGCACAATTTGGGACAGAACACAAAGCAGACATTTTTAGCGTTTCAAGTTAGCATTAGCAACATGATCTCAGATCCAAATGATTAGAATGTAATAAATTCTAGCTTACTGTTTATAGAAGCCAGTGCAAATATTGCACTGTTGGTGATTAGCATGCAGAGACTCATGGCAGTCCTGCAGAAAAAGGACAATCTAATATAATACACACCAATTTAAATTTAAATATATAGACTTCAGGGCAAATTAAAGAAAAAACTCATCCCATAGATCAAATCAATGTTGTTTCTAGTTGCATAGAAAGTGATTCAAAATATCTATAGAGAGCATGGCAAGTCCAGCACCAAAGAAGGTTGTTGTTTTTCTTTCGGCTTTCCCCGGTTAGGGGTCACCACAGCGGAACTGCTGCCCGCTAATGATTGGCAGTCTAATATTGTTTAAGGCAGAGAGGAATGGCACTGTATATTTCACTGTTTACAGAACGTGAGTTACGGAATAATGTACTGATTGATACAGATGTCAGCAGTTTCAGTCTGACCTCTACCTGAGGACAGAAGTACACTTATGCTGTCAGAATTTGAAGGGTCAACGGTTACAGCAGTAAGCAGCTCTCAGTGTGACAGTACCATACTAGGTATGGACATATCACTGTTACATATTGTTTGAGACTTCAACAGTAAGATTTTATGGAAAAATAAAAATGTACAGGATGTGCAAACAGAAGGCATGTTTAAGAAATCATGTAGGGTAGATTGTGCAAATTATGTACAAAATTTAAAAAAAATCAGCTATTACAGGAATTAATATGATTTATAGGTTAAAGACAAAATAAATTCTGATACAGCTGACACAGCTGAAGTGGATTCAAAAAGGTTGCCACATTTTCAATAACAGGAATTTCTGAGAGAAAAAATGACAGACTGGAAAGGAAAAGAAAAAAGTTCACTCGATTCACTTTTATGGCCAGTTAAGGAAAAAATATGACCGTTATAGGCTAGTACTAGATTTGAAATTAGTAAACATATAACACCATTCTGGTAGCAAATGTGTATGGCACACAATAAAAGGCAGTCAAGTTAAATTTGCAGAATAAATGGTTTATAGTTACAGATCTGTCAGATTAATGTTTTGCTGCTGTTTCGTTTCAGCAGACATTATCAACTCAAAATACCTTTACTGCCACTGAAAAATGGATGGCCAATTATCACCTAGCACTAAACCCTAATAAAACCAAACTGGTAATACGTACCCCCAAGGGAAACCTCTCCGTTAATAAGCTAGACTTCACCATCCTCTCTCAAAATACCAACATAGAGGTTATTGCCCATACTAAACTTCTAGGTATTATTCTTGATGAGAACCTGACATTCGACCTCAACATCCATAATACTATTAAAAACACACACCAAAAACTAGGCACCCTCTACAGGCACAAACACTGCCTCAACAGCTCTACTATGCATACCCTTGCCACAAACTTTCTCCTTCCATAGCTCCTGTACGAAGCTCCTCTCCTTACCAACACCTAGTCCTCCCTAAAAAACAAGCTTGAGTCTTCCTACAAGAAGGTGGCCAATTTTGCTAACAAAATACACTTTTCACACCATTGCATCTCCTTAAAACAGCTCAACTGGCTTGAACCCCCAAACTACCTAATCTATCTACAGTTAACCACAGCGCACAAAATGATTTATAAATCCTCAGGTTACCAAACTCTTTCATCCATTTTATCCCAATACCACCCAAACAGGCCAGTCAGATCCAAAAATCAACTCCTTTTGCAAGCAGACAAACCAAAACTCTCAGCTGGTGACATGCTTTACTCATTTTTTGTCGCCAAACTATGGAATTCTCTCCCAGTAGCAATCAGAACCACCAACAATATCTCCTCCTTCAAAAAATTACTACACCAACACCTCTCCACCTTCTGGCAGTGCAGATGCTCCAAATCCCATCCATCTATTTATTTATTTTTATTTTATTTAACATTTGTTAACCGGGAAAGTCCAACTTGGAACGTAGCCACTTTTCAGCGGAGAACAAGGAAGAAACACTCCAGACACGTCTTTGAATGTGGGAGGAAACTGGAGTACCACCCACATGAACGCAAGGAGGACATGCAGACTCTGCACAGAAGGCACTCTAGCAGAGAACCGAACTGGAGAAGCCCTTGCTGTGAGGAGACAGCACTACCGCTGCCATCCATATAACCTGATCCCTATACCTTACATCATATTGAACTTGTTTCCACTAATACTGACCTTCTCTCTTTCATTGCCTAATCATTCTGTTAATATATTAGTCTCACTCTTCCATACTCCCATCTATGCTGGCTGTAACTAACTCCATGATCCCATTGTAAATATCTGTCTGCAATTGCTCATCACAAAACTGTATAACAAAATAAGTTACTTGTGTTAAAATGTTTACTTAAACTATCTGTATATAATTTACATGTATACCCTTTCTACTATGTTGGCACTGCTTATTGCTTCTCTTTGCAAACACTACTTGTATTTACTATCCATTGCAAATGTTTATGTACCAGTATATTTAGTGTCTAGCAGAGCTTTTCTCCCCGGGCCTCCACTGAAAATGGGTTCTTTTGGCCCAGTGGACGTTCCTGGTAAACAAATGCCAATAAATAAGACCACAGAATTATGGTAATAAAGTGTTGCAATGCATAAATATTTTGATACCATAAGCTCTCAACTGTCCAGATTTTTGACGCTTACTTTTGGTCCATTTCAATTGTAGTTTTATGGCCAATCATTGAGGACTGAAGTCAGAAAATAATAGCAGACATTTTTAGACTTCAGGTGCTGCAGTAGCATTGTCACCTCACAGTAAGACGTTATCCTGTTCGATTCTCAGCTAGAGCTTTTTCTGTGTGGAGACCTGCATGAATGGGTGCACCTTCGATGAAGGTTGTGCGTCAGGGCCGGCAACTCGGCATGTAAAAATCTACTGCCAATCATTAGCAGACCGGAGTTCCGCTGTGGCGACCCCTTAACCAGGAAAAGCCGAAAGACACAACAACATGCTTCAGAAAATTCATGCTAATGCAAAACCGGTTATTCTATTAACTTTCTAAGCTTGTAAGATCAATATTTAAATAGTGTCCCTATTTTTGGGCCTTTGTCCCCTTCATTTGTGGCTTTGTCCAGATTTATTGGTTTTAGAGGTTGAGAGGTATGCTTGATGCACACAGAAAAAAACTTAACCGATATTAAATGTTTTTGGGCGGCCACGGTGGTGCAGCGGTTAGCATTGCCACCTCACAAACAAGAGGTTTTCTAGTTCGATCCTTGGCTGGGGTGCCTTCTATGCGTAGTCTGCATGTCCTCCCTCTGGTCACATGGGTTTCCTCCAGGTGCTCCAGTTTCCTCCCACATCCCAAAGACATGCTGTAGGTGGATTGGATACTCTAAATTGGCACTAGGTGTGTGTGTGTGCACCTTCCGTGCAAGGCTGGGTGCCGGGCTGGCAACTCGACACCGTAAAACTCCACTGCCAATCATGAGCGGACAGGTGATTCGCTGTGGCGACCCCTAACTGGGAAAAGCCAAAAGAAGAAGATATTCAGTGATGTTTTGCTAGTTTTACAGTGTACAATTTCAAGTCAATGTTACATTTTTAAAAGTATCAGTACAGTCAAAGGTTTGGATCAGACAAAGGAAAAGTGCAGCATAAAAATTGTGCATCAGTGCAGCCACAGGTTCAAATCTCAACGGAAGACAGCAATGTAATTTATTGTAGGAGGAACTTCACACACTTAAGGGCATGCACAAAGCTCCAGAATCAGATTATTTCAATTCTAGCAGTAAATGTGTGCAGGTGTGCACCGCTTAACATCCTTCCGCATAACATCTGATTGCATTTACGCTCATACTGTGCTAAGCGGATGTAAATGCAATTGGCCATTGTACAGATGGACAATACAAAGTACCCAGTTTTCACTTAACGTCCGTGCTGCTTAACATTCTATGGGATGAAACCTATCCTGGACGTTAAGCAGCACATACCTGTATATGTGAACGGTTCAAGGTTTTATGCATTTTAAGCAGAAACTGCAGTTTACCACAGCACAACAGAGAGACAGATTTGTATAACTGACTAATCAGATTACAGGTCAGCACAGCAAACAGAATTAAAGGCAGTACTATATGCTATAAAAGAGTATGGTTAAGATTAGTTTATTATTATCATTAGTTACAGTTTTATGCAGCAACAACAGTTCTTACTATTTATTGAAAGATTTGTGCTACAAGGAAATTATACACAGTGGCAACAAAGCCTTATAGCATTCAGAAGTACTGAGAAAGTTAAATGCCATCAACTGAAAGAACAGAACATGTAAGGCAGTGGGGCAGAGATAACCACACACTGAAGAAATTCTTTTTGTATAAATTACAGCCAGAGGGTCAGCTTTAGTGCCAGTTTCAAAATACTACATTCATACTCAATTCTTTTAAATGTTCAGTATAAATGCATTTCTAACAGCATTACTAGAGAGCTTCTACAACATGCAGAAATATGCATACATAATCAGGACAGATTTTGTAGAATTACATCACAGTTCACATTATTCAGTCATTTGGTTTAAGAGTAATGTAACAGAATTATTTGGAATAGGTTTATCAAGATAAATCATATTTAGCTAAAGAATAATTAGCAATTGTTATTCAATATACTCAAGACACATCAGTTTTCATTTGCTACAGAATACAGTGCACATTACATATAATTACTGTACATTAGACAGTTAAAAAGACACAGAGTATGCAAAGTTGCAGATCTGGAATGCAGAAAAAAAGTTATGTACTCACCATAACGTTACATGTATGTTGTCCATCATCTCACCTTCATTCTTCACTGGTTGGGTTCTGAACCAATCCTCGGTCCAACTCTGCCATATACAAAAGTTCAAGGTCTTCCACTAGCTCATGGTTGTATCCCTATCCCATCATGTCCTAGGAGAGCTCCCCAGATCTTGTTTGCTGATAACAGGTATCAACTACACTATTTTAACACCTTATAGAACAATGAAGGTCAGAGAACATTACTTGCCAATTGTAACTGTTCGGTCCTCCAGGAGCCAAGAGCTGGGTGAAGGAGGGTGGGATGCAAGAATGAAGGTGAGATGGCCAACACACATTGGAACGTTATAGCGAATACATAACTTCTTTATGTGATGCTGTCCTCTCTCTCCTTCATTCTTCACTGGTTGGGACAGCGTCCCTAGCACTATATTTCTTGGGTAGCTCATGGGAAGATATTCTTCAGAACAGTGGACCCAAGAGAGGCCCTTTTCATGGAGGCCAAATCCACTTTGTAATGAGTGATAAAGGTATGAGGCCTTGCCCATGTTGCAGCAGCAAAAATGGTGTCAATTTATAGTCTAGCACAGAAAACAGCAGGAGCTGCTACGGCTCTCGTAGAATGACCCTCCTTGACTTTACAGGGAAGATCTTTGTTGCTAGATTTGGATGTAAAAGTAATACAATCTGATAGCCATTTTGAAAGTGTGACCTTAGATACAGGAGCACCTTTCTTAGATTATGAAAATGAAACAAATAATTGGTCAGATTTTCTGAAGTCCTATGTAAGTAGAAATGTAATTGTTTATTTTCTTCCAGTTGGTGTAGCACATTCTGCCTTGTTGCCATAGTTGGGGAAAAAGCACTGTTGTTCTATGGAGTGATTTAAATTAAACTCTGAGCATAATTTTTGGTAGGAAGGATGGATTTGCTCAAAGGAACACTCTGTCTTTGTGGAAAAGCATGTAGGGGGGCTTTATCGATAATACCTGCAGCTCTGAAATCCTTCTAGCAGACGTGATGGCACGCAAAATAATCGTTTTCCATGTCAAGAACTTCAGATCGCAGGATGATGCAGGTTCAAAGGGGGAAAGAATCAAACAGGACAAAAAAAGTTTAAGTCTCATGGTGATAGAGGGGTCTTAATGGGTGGTCTTAAAACAGTGCTCTTCAGGAAGGTTTTGCATAGTTTGAGAGACATTAGATATGAGGCTAAATCGCTTATATGAAAATTAGATATCGCTAACTGGACTCGAATGGTAGCTGCAGCTGTGCCTTCATTAAATAGCTTTGTTAGAAATTCAGGAATAGAACCTATAGGTCCAGAAAAGGTATCAATGTGATTACTTAATGCCCAGGAAGAAAATCTTTTCCATTTGCTCATGTATAATTTTCTCGTTGAAGCCTTGAGAGACGAGATCAAGATAGGTTTCACAGAAGGAGAAAGGTTAGGAAGCCGGCCTGTATTTGGAATCCGAGCAGCCAAGCTGTCAATTTGAGGGTTCGAAGAGAGGGATGAAGCATTCCTGACACATGAGTCAGAAGGTCTGGAATTAGGTCCAGAATCCATGGTTCCTCTTGGAGATGAGGCCAAAGGAAGGGGAACCAAATTTGACGAGGCCAGTATGGGGCAACGAGAATCAGATTGCTTCCCAATGAGCTGGCTTTCTGAAGGTCTTTGGGTATCAAGGGAAAAGGAGGGAAGGCATAGAGGAGACTAGAGGGCCAATCATGTACAAGTGCATCCCTTGGTGACTCCCCCCCGGGGGGGGGGGGGGGATAAGGGCAAAATAGCTGCTGCATTTGGCATACATGGATGTGGCAAAAAGGTCACAGCAAGGCTGGCCCCATTTGCAGAAAATTATCTCCACTACTTCTTGTTTTAGGGACCACTAGCGAGTCATCAGAAACGCTCTGAGTTTGTCTACCATCACGTTGGATTTCCCCGGGATGTGCATTGCTATCAGAAAGCGTTGGGAGGAGGTCGCCCACTACCATACTCGCAAGGCCTATCGACAAAGGGGGGTAGGATCTGGTTCCTCCTTTACGTACCAAACAAACTGACATGTTGTCTGCCTGTATTGCAACAGTTCTTAGCGGAAAAGAATCCCAAAGTGTCTGCAATGCCAAAACCACCACTCATCTCTAGGGCACTGATGTGCAAATGGGCCTCGTGATCCTTCTAAGTGCCTTGGGCTGTCCATCCCAGATAATGCCCCCTCCCATCTGGGAGGCGTGTGTTGTTACTGTGGTTAAAGGCTGTGGAAGGACAAAGGGTTGACCTGATGGTCACGCGAGTAGAGTGAAGCCACCAGCAAAGGTCTTTAATGCAGGACTTATCAGATTTTGGTGAGACACAGGTAGTTTGTGCAATGACCACTGAGTGAACAGTAGCCACTGCAGAATTCTCATGTGCAGGCGTGCTAATGGAACCAAGTTTATCGTTGCTGCCATGGTTCCCAAGACTTTCAGAACTGTTCTTGCATGTACTCTTTTCTTGGAAAGAAGGTTTAAAACCTGATGTTGCAGTACTAGAACTCTTTCTGGAAGAGGTTTTGCGATCATTTGTGCATCTAGATCTGTCTCTATAAAAAACAGTATGTTGAGGTGGCAACAAGGCAGATTTTTCGTAACTTATCAGGATTCCTAGGTAAGAGAAGAGAACTAATGTAGTGTCTCTTGTTTTTAGTAGTAGATGCTTGGTGGTGGCAGTTAGGAGCCAGTCATCTAGATACAGAAATGCTCGGAATCCTAGACATATCAAGTGAGCCGTGACCACTACCATACACTTGAACACTCGGGGGGGGGGGGGGTAGTGAGACCAAAGGACATAGCCCGAAACTGGTAATGACAGGCTCCCAGCCAAAAGCACAGATGACTCCTAGATGGCCTGTCCATTTTTATGTGGTAGTATGCATCCTGAAGGTCTATAGAGCACATCCAATTGTCTTTCCACAGAAAGGGAAATAACGACTGCAGTGTTACCATCCAGAACTTTGTCTTGCTTACTGATTCTTTTAATCTGCTGAGATCCAAAATGGGTCTCCAGTCCGCGGTTTTCTTTAGCAGTGAAAAGAACCTTATATCCCTGATCCTATCTGGTCTGTGGGGACTATTTGGATGACTTTTCGCTAGCAACTTATGAATTTCTAGAGTTGGCAGATCCCTCTGACTGGGTGGAACGTCCAGGGTGTTCTTGATGTTTGGGACAGGGAAGGTAAAGGATATAGCATAGTCTCTGGATATGATACTTTGTATCAACTTGTCATTTATTTCTAGCCAGGCTTTTGGATATAAAGATAAGCGACCCCCACATGCCTCCAGGATGGTTGTACCAACTTGTCATTTATTTCTAGCCAGGCTTTTGGATACAAAGATAAGCGACCCCCACATGCCTCCAGGATGGACAGGCAGGCCTCCCTTCAGGAGCACTGAAAGGGCCTACGATGGAATGAATCCCTGTCACCCTGACTTTGTGGACCCCCTCTGCCATGTGGATGGCATCTCCCATTACTGCTTCCCACTCTGCCCCTGGGGGAAGAGTCACCACGTGTCCTGAAAAAAAATCGGATTTTTGGAACCACATCTTTCCCCCCTTTTGACTTTTTGGGTAAGGTCTAGAAGGTAGGCAAAATGGACTCAGAGATTTTCCTTCTTGCTCACACCTGGCATGTCCTTAACTTTTGGCCCGAACAGGGACGAGCTATCGAAGGGATTGACAAAGGTAGACAAAGGATTCCACAAAGTCACACAAGCGAATCCTGGAATGTGTCAGGGAAATTCCTCAACCCGCTGCCCTGCTTGCTCCATCTGCTGCTTAAGAAAAAAGCCTCATGGAGGAGTTAACCACAGAGTTTAAGGTGGAGAGCTGAGAGGAAACCTTGTCTGATACCCCTGCAGCGACTGAACCTTGTAGAGCATCTCCTAGCTCCTTTAGAAGAGCTGTCTGTATCCTAGTAAAGTGCATTAGATAATTCAATGCAAAGGTTGCTGAAGAAAACATGCACTTCCCATATCTGTCCATCGTACGAGACTCCTTGTTCGGTGGATGGACTGATGAGGATGTCTGAAAGTTCCTTTTTGGTGGCTGCTGCTGCCACCACCATAGCATCCACTGGAGCTCCCTTGGTAAGAAAATCTTTGCCTGATGGTGCAGTAATAAAATTGAAAAAAAATAATCCCCAAACACTGCTGAAGGCCGCTCGTAAGGCAAAAAGTAAAACTGTGTGAAAAATCCAAGAGCAGACCACCATGAGATGTTAAAGAATGTTTAAAAAAAAAAAATCAAACATCACGAAGCTTTTAATATAAAAAAACAAACTAAAAGGTGAACATGAAACAGAGCTCAACTGTAGATAAGTGCTTTAAGCTTTTCAGCCTTCATCAGATCTATACCAAGAGCTCCAATTTAAACACTGGTTTAAAATGGATTCTCATCCAATCAGCAGCTTAAGTCAAGTTCCTGTGCGAGTTGTCTTCCAATGGCACACAGAGACACACCACCTCTTTCAGCCAATTAAAAACCATAGGCAGTAACTAAAATTCCTTGATTCTTTCATTAAGAAATATCATTCGTTGGTGGGTAATAAACCCTTAAATGAAAATGAGGCATATAAAACATGAGCACAAACATCTTTCACTTAAACCAAGTCCCTTGCACTCGGCATCTCAGATTCAGTCCCTGTTTTGATTACCTTAGCGTATCAAACATGAAGGGACAGCTGATCATCCGACCAAATAAAAATAGACACGCTATGTCAAACTATCTATCCTATGAACAGGCATCTATTTTTCAAATGTGGTTTCAGTGGTACTACATTGTTGATTCCTGGGTATCTTGTCTGCTCTAAGGTTTATTATCCATTCTGTCTCACGTACCTCTAAGATTTCTCAGATCACCTCCATGATTGTTCGGTTCCAGAGCATCCAGAACCATAAAACTGAAAGAATGATCAGGAGACAATATAACATGATTTGCCAATGCATTTCTCTTCTCACCATTTGATACATCTCATAGACGCTGCATGATTCTCGCCTTGAAAAGCTGGTTAGTCTTGCCTACATAAAAAGCTGTACAGTCTCAGCAGGTAGCAAGATAAACTAGATTTTGCGAAAGACAGGTCGCATAACCTGAAAACCAGGATTTATTAGCAGTTGGATGCAAAAAACAGTTGCTAGTATTAATGCAGGGACAAGCTTTACATTGACCACATTTAAAAGTCCCTTTCTTTGATGTATGCATTTTATTTTTCCTAGGGAAACCATCCTTCATGTATAAAATACTTTTTAAATTTTTCTTATTTTTTGTAGGCAAAGTGTGGTGTCTCTCCTACAATCTCTCTCAGTCATTTTCAGTTAAGATGGGCCAATACCTCCAGATAGTATCACATATAGAGTCTGAGCTATAAGCTAATGAACACTTCAAGATATTCCTAGAATCAGTGTTTCCTCTATTGGGGTTCAAACCTTTACTTATTACATTCCTCTTTCTGAGAAAGGGATACCCATTTGTTTCCCTAATTTTCTTTAGTTTGGTTGAACTTATGTCAATCTCATTCTCTCGGTATCCTCTTTTCCGAAGTTCTTGCATTGTATTAGTTTCTTTCTCTAGGTCATTATTTTTGGTACATAGCCTTGAGGTCCTGATTTGATTTTCCATGATGATCTTGAAGACATGATTGGGACGCATACTATTTCAATAGAGATGGTGATTTCTCCATGTTTCTTTTCAATAGATGGAAGTATGAATGCCTGATCCTTGCTGGTATATAAGCCTCACATCCAAGAAGTCAATCTGATCTTCCAAATAATTAACAGTGAACATGAGGAAGTCAGTAGTTTCATTCAAAAAATCGCGAAAGTCTAACAAATCCTGGACACTGCCATCCCATAAAATAAACACGTCATCTTCAAAATGTCCACAGAACCTTAATTGGTTCAACCAAGGATTAACTTCATTCAGGACTTCTTCTCCCATTGAGCTAAAACAAAGTTGGAGTAACTGCTGGCACATGGGGTACCCATGGCCACACCCCAGCTCTGTAGATAATAGTCTTTCCCATAGACAAATGCATTGGTCTCCAGTATTAGCTGCAAAAGATCAATATATAATGTCATTCCTCACATTCAAGTCAACCAAGAAAGTTCTAATGGCTTCTATTCCACATGAATTAGGAATCACAGTGAAGAGGTTACAGTCATCCATAGTCACAAGGAGCAGATTAGTAGGAATACCTTTGGTATCTATAGTAAGGTGCAAACGCTCCAAAAAAATCACCCGTATCCCTTAATACCAGCTCTGCATGTTTCAAATATTGTTTCAAAGTTTCAACGTATATCGACAATGGTTCTGTTGTCTAACCATGTCCCGAAACAATGTTGTAATGGAGGGTTATGCCGATCCTTACATATCTTGGGCAACTCACTAATTGTGGGTATAGTGGGATGCTCCACCCTGAAAAATTCAAACAGCTCCTTGTTTAGATAGCCATCCAAAAAAAAGCCCCAATAAATCCTACTTTTATTCAGGTTATGCAACCTTTCGCAAAATCTAGTTTATCTTGCTACCTGCAGAGACTGTACAGCTTTTTATGTAGGCAAGACTAACCAGCTTTTCAAGATGAAAATCATGCAGCATCTACGAGATATATCAAATGGTGATAAGAGAAATGCATCGGCAAATCATGTTATACTATCTCCTGGTCATTCTTTCAGTTTTATGGTTCTGGATGCTCTGGAAACGATCGTGGGGGTTGTCTGAGAAATCTAACAAAGGTACGTGTGACAGAATGGATCATAAACCTCAGAGCAGACAGATACCCAGGAATCAACAATGTAGTACCACTGAAACCACTTTTGAAAAATAGACGCCTGTTCATAGGATAGATATGTTATGACATTGTGTGTCCATTTTTATTTGGTTGGATGATCAGCTGTCCCTTCATGCTTGATACGGGAAGGTAATCAAAACAGGGACTGAATCCGAGATGCCGAGTGCAAGGGACTTGGTTTAAGTGAAAGATGTTTGTGCTCAAGTTATATATGCCTCATTTTCATTTAAGGGTTTATTACCCACCAATGAATTAGATTTCTTAATGAAAGAATCAAGGAATTTTAGTTACTGCCTATGGTTGTTAATTGGTGGAAAGAGGAGGTGTCTGTGTGCCATTGGAAGACAACTCACATAGGAACTTGAGTTAGGCTGCTGACTGGATGAGAATTCGTTTTAAACCAGTGAATGGAGCTCTTGGTATAGATCTGATGAAGGCTGAAAAGCTGAAAGCGTTCATCTACAGTTGAGCTCTGTTTCATGTTCACGTTTTAGTTTGTTTTTTATATTAAAAGCTTTGTGATTTAGATTTTTTTGAAAAAATTCTTTAACATCTCATGGTGGTCTGCTCTTGGATTTTTCACTCAGTAATAAAATTGTTTGGCTCCCAAGGAACAGGTTCCACTGAGTCTAGAGACTCCCACATCTTTCGACTAATTCCATGACTTTGTCGAAAGGCGGAGGCACCCAAGTGGCGGAAGGGTGAGACTCGAAAGCCTTCAGGTATACAAACTTCTTCTCAGAAGGGTTGATGGGCTTCTAGCCTCCTCGCTAAGGATTTCTAGGATTTCAGGGACCCTTCCGACTCAAAGATCTGTATCACAAGTGACAGACTCCTCTGGGGAGTCTAAATGCTTCCTCTTGCAAAGTCTCTTACAAGAAGGGTATACTAGAGAGGTTTCAGAAGACAAGATTTCACCCAATGGGGCATCCTGAGGCCTAGGGTCTCCAAGTGTCTGTTGATGGTGTAGTGCAGAGCAGACACCGGTGCCTTTGGGGGAAGAATGTCAGGACCCAAGAGTGGAGCTGTCTGTGGAGACAGCATTGTCCTAATCACCTTGAAAGCACCCCTCCCCAATCCAATGACACCTCCGGCTCTGAAGAGCCAGAAGACATTCCCAGAACCAAGGGGGTTTTCTCCAATGCCGATGTAGGAGCTGAGCTCACAAGCGCCGAAGCCCCGAGAGGCACTTTGGATCAGACAAATGCCCAATCAGACTCTCCACCCTGGACCCGACCGGACAGCATCAGCTCCTAGACTCCTCGAGTTCAGATGGAACAGAGGATGTCAGATGAGATGTTGGGCCCAAAGATACCAGAATAGGTCTTGGCAGCGACGGTTCCACTCCAATCAGTTGCAGACATTCCAGCTCCAAGGTCCCAAGTCGGCTCGGAGGAGGAATCTATGTCAAAGGGGTGGACTTGATCAGTTCTGAATCCCTCTGGGTTGGAGCGGACAGCAGTTTGGCCAGCGCAGGTGTCCTTAAAAGTCTCCACATCACACAATCCATGTCATCATCAGACAGACACCTGGAGGTCCGAGAGGATGGGGCAGGAGATCTGACTGCTTGCAGCAGAGGTGATCTTAAAGTATGAGAGACCATTACCAATTCCAGGGGCTGGCTCCATAATTAAAACTCTATCGGCACTGATGAGGATGGAGCCGCTGATGGAGATTTTCCAGGCCCAGCTATCTTCGGGTCCAGAGATGCAACTTTGGTTAGTTTTTTTGCTGGCTCCAATTGGCCAGGAGGAAGAGACCTTTTTTCAAATTTATCAGACTTCGAGGAAGGAGAATTGGTCAATTTTGAAGTGCCCTGACCTCCTCCTAGCACTTCAGTGAAGGGGGACTTCAGCAATCTTCTCACTATAAGTTTTTTCTTCCTTTCAAACAGCACTCTAGAACTGAAAGAGTGGTAAATGGAACAAGATTCTGGCAGATGTAATGCTCCAAAGCAGTACACACAAATAGTGTGGCCATCCATGATGGACATTTTCTGGCTACACTTCACACACGTTTTGAACCCAGAGGGTTTGGTTTCCTTATGTTCTTTACACATAATTAGTATGCAACAGTCAACAAAAACAAATATAAGAAAGGTACATTAACAGTATAGCAGAAAACCCAATGCTATCACTGTACTCTCTCTCTCTCTCTATATATATATATATATATATGTATGTGTGTGTGTGTGTATGTAAACTTTTTTTCAAGCATAACTACAGCATAAAAAAAGGGAAAGGGGTGGCAGTTCTCTAACTAAAAATGAAGCTGCCTGGTCAAAGAAAAAGGGGGGGGGGGAGACAGGTAGTCCTCTAACAAAAAGGAAACAGCAGCCCTCTAACTCAAGAAGTAAATAATTTTCTTTACAACACACTAAATTAAACAAGAATGTAAATAAGAAAGAAAAGATAGTAAAGAAAGCCCTCTAACTACAAACAGGCTTTAGACACTTAATTTAAGCCGGAATAGGGAGTTAACACAGGCCTAGCAAATAAAAACGATAGCCAGAAGCAAAGCACAAGAGCAAATACTCTAAATAACTAGATGATTAGTGATTAGAGATTTAGTAAACAGCCAAAATACAAAGTATATTAATAAGCAAGGAAAATTTTTCCAACTTAGCCAGAGCCAAAATGGAAGCATCCAATATGTTTAGCGGCAAACGAGATCTGGGGAGCTCTCCTAGGGTATGATCGGATAGGGATACAGCCATGAGCCAGTGGAAAACCTTGAGCTTTTGCATATGGCCGAGTCGGAACTGAGGATCGGTTCCGAACCCAACCAGTGAAGATTGAAGGCGAGATGGGACATCACATCATAGGTTTTAGTAAATGTACTTCTACTATTATGGCACACAGATTTAAAAGGTAAATATACATAATTATTAGTTATCTTTAACAAATGTACCTAGACATTTACAGAAACAAATGAATACATCATATGGTACTCGTGCTTTAAGATACATATAGTACGGATAAAAAAAAAACAAATTAGTATGGATCTTGATGCACAGAATATGTAATGCCACTTATAAGAGGTGTTAAAGAATTTCCCAGTTTAATTAAATCAAAGTTGAGAGACTTCAATACAGAAGATTCTCATGTAATTACTAGGACCTGAATGCTCAAATAACACCTAGTGGTAAAAATTAAAACTGCAAGTTTATTTACCAGATTAAGAAAAATTACTTTGTAGTTGCTATATTAGTTGTAGTGATCATTATAGTATTTTTTGCATACTATATTACTGGATTCATAAATCAAAGCAGCAAAACCCAGTTCAAGAACTTCAGGTAAAGTTGTAACAGGCACTTCATAAAAATATTTTTTCCAGAATAAATTCTACATAAATACAGTATTCTCTTTTTATATGCAGTTTCAATTGAAATGAATGTCTCAGTGAATGATACAAATGAACTCCGTGAAATAACCTTCACATCAAAGCACTGATAAGGATGATGCATGCTACAGTATGTGTGGAACAAAATCTGGTACCAAAAACAGATCTTGATTAGATGGTATGAGGCTTGGGAACCAATGTTAAAGTGGAGAGTAGAATTTGCAGGAAACTTGCAGTGTTTTGGTATTATGAGAGATGCTTTCTAGGCAGTTCAGTTGAAATACTCAGAAGAGTGAGTATAGATATTTAAAAGTCAGTAAACGTCCAAAAACTACAGAAAACCATGCATGTCTTACTTCTACTACTACAGAGAAAAGGAAATAACCTGAATAAGACTTGTTTGGATGTTGTTAAATTACATGTACCGTATGCTGCTACTACATAATAAACACCCTGTATTAGATCTACAATAAACAGTATGTATACACTTTTATTCTGAAAAGTACAAGATTTGGCACATGAAAGAGAAACTGAGATATATGGCATATGGCCAGTACTGCACTGGGTTATTAAAAGAGAAAGATACTTAATCCAATTCTTTAAAACAGTATACTACAGAAATATGTTCCCAGTTACTTAAGCTTTAGATTTTACTCTTCACTAAAAGACCTTCTGGAAAGAAGAGCAAAGAAGCTGATTGAGAAGGGTGAGAAAGGAAGCATTCTCCTAATTCAACTGTGTAGGGAAACTGAAGGAATTTAGAAAAAAGTTGCGACACTCAAACATTTATTGGTCTACCTTGGACCTTATTGTTACCAGATGGCCTCCAGTTCCAAACATCCACAGTGGGCCTACCAGCTTCTCTCCAAATCTCCCATCTTACTTTGTTTTGCCACAGCTGGTTGCAGGTCCTGATGGTGTCATGGTGGCTTAGCTTATCTGTGCTTCCTTTGGGGCGAGGCATCAACCCCACTTTACTTTTCATACCCACCATGCCTATGGTTTTTACGTCTGATAGGTACAGCATTCTTTTGACCCCCCCCCAGGAATATGTCAACAAGTGTCCTCCTACATAGGATGGGCATGCCCATCCCTTCTCTGCTGCTCAGTCAGTCAACCAAGCTGCTAATCAAACCCAGGTTGGCTGGGCCATAGTCAGGGCTTTATCCCTCTAAACCTCCAAGGGGCTGACAATCACATTTTTTGTTCCTTTAGACATCTACTTTACTAACAGATCCTAATCCCCACCCATTAGATCTAGCTGTGACAGGCTTTCCAGATACATAAAATGTTAGCAACTGCACTCCACCAGCAAAATAAATTCTTCTTTCATCAAAAAGTCTAAGAATGTGAACAAACACAGGCTTAGCTCTTACAGCTCAGGACTCTAAGTAGGCAGCTGTGAGGGGGCGGACCCCAGGGGAAAGGATATCTTGTCCATGGTGGTGAAAAATCTTCTCTCCACTACCTCAAACCATAGAGGCCATGGGGAACAAAGAACTGACCTGATAGGAGCCAAAGCCACCTGGCCCAGGATGGCTGCAAGCATCCCCAGTACCATGCCTCAATGTACAGATCAGAGCAGAGCTGTCCAGCAGAGGCTTTGAGGAGAAGGGATGGCTCCAAACGCATTGGAGTCAAACTCATATCCCCCGACACTTCGGCTCTGAGATCATTCCAGCTTCAAAAGAGTTGTAGCCTTCTGGATCAGAGAAGGTGTCAGAGTTGACTAAGGCCAGGCCTTATGATCGAACACAGACAGCTCAGGATTTCTGGGTCCAGACTCCAAAACCAGGGACCAGGTTGATTACAGGAGGAGTCAAAATTTGGGATTGAACTGGTGGTTGGTTCATGGATCCAATAGGAAACGCAGTCGGGACGACTCCCAACTGAACACAGGTTCTAAGAACCTCTCTCATTATCCTGTCCATATCTGCTTCTGTCGAGCTCCTAAATGATCTGAGGGATGAAGAGGTTGAGGGAGGTCTAGACCTCTGTTGAGTTGCCTCCTTAAGAAAGGTGAATGGAGCCTTAAGGAGATAGGCTCCAAGGAATATCTAGCTAACCTCTGGCATGGAGACTGATTTGGAGAGAGGCAGAACTGAAGGAACAGTGAGATCAAACACCTTGGTTTAAAAAGTTGGATCCAAGGAAGCAATCCGATTCAAGGATTTTGCAATTTTCTCAGGTAGAACTGAGCTCAAAGTAGAACAGTCAGGGGGAACACTTCCTTTAATCTAACTTTGCCAGCAGAATCCATCTCAGATGCCTCCAAAGATTTCTTGGAGGAGTTCATTACACTGCTTGTATTAACATCTTGGACTACAGGTATTTTTTTAAGGAGGACTTGCTCGACTATTGGCGTTTACCCCACTTTTTTCTTATTGATCTTGGAAACAAACTTTTGTTTCAGCTTAGATTTAGAGAATGCAACAAATAATTGATCCGCCTACCTGAAGATCTTTACTCTATGTAAATAAAATCTGAGTTGTCTATGAACATCAAGTGGGCAGTGTGTGCATTCTCCTTTGTGAATATTTTGAAAAGAATACAAGCAAATGATGGTTTGATTTATGTGGGACACCTTAGGAATGAAAGACTCATTTTAAGAAATACTCTGTCATTATGAAAAAACAAGTAAGGTGGTTTACATAAAACAGCTTGAAGTTCTGAAATCCTCTTAGAAGTGAGTGCATCTAAAAAGACAGTTTTCCATGTCAAAAACAATATCTACTGAGTCTGCTGGTCCAAAGTGAGACAGTCTGATAGCCTGGAGCATCACTGTGATGTCACAAGGAGGGACAGGATCTCAAATGGGTGGATAAAGAAGAAAGGCTCCTTTAAGAAAGCCTTTATATACCTATAAAGCAGCTATAGGAGTCTTGTGATCTATTTGAAAATTTGAGATGCCAGTTGAATGTAGTTGAAAACAAACCTTTTTGAAAAAGTTCAGATGGAAACTCTAGAACAGAGGGAAGGGGTGTTGAAAAATTATCTAAACCTTTCCCCAAAGCATAGAAAGAAAATCTTATCCATTTGCTTTAATATATTTTCTAGTGTTCAATTTCTGTGAAGCAGAAAGAATATGAACACCAATTTCTATAAACTTTGGGTCCTTGGCAATCACTAGAATTGGAGTTACCAAGCAGTTAACTTCAGAGTCTAAATCCAGAAAGGATGTCCAGAATGATGAGAGATTAGGGACCAGATGGTGGGATACAGTCCAGGGTGGATTGAACAATTGGGACTAGGGATAAAGGAATCATACCGGTCATGGCCAGTATGAGGCAAGGACCCTTATGGCTTTCTGAATTAATTTTAGAAATAGAGGTAAAGGAAGAAATGCACAGAGGAGACCTGGGGGCCAGCTGTAGATTAGAACACTTGGTGACTGACCCTGTGGAGGGATCAGCGCAAAGTAACTGCTGCACTTTGTTATTCAAATAGCAGGCAAACTGGTCACAGCAAGGTTGGCTCAGTGACTAAAGATTTTGCTCTCTACTGTTGAATGAAGGGAACACTATTGAGTCAAATGAAAGCACCTGCTCAATTTATCTGCTAGTACACTGGATGTCCCCAGAATGTGCAATGCCATCAGAAAATGATGGGAAGACGTTGGCCATTGCCTAACATTCACTGCCTCTCAACATAATAGTTAAGACATGGTTCCCCCTTGTTTGCTGATGCATCAGACCACTAACGTCCATCTGGACTGCAATCCCACTTACTGGAAGACAGTCTTGCACTGCATGCAACACCAAAAGGGCTGCTCTCATTTAGAGGAACACGGATGTATAAATTAGTCTCCAAGGATGTTCTTGTACTTTGAACAGCCTTCCCCTTATACTGTCCCTGCTTACCCAGAAACATATCTCTGGTAACTACTGCTATACATGAGAGTGGAGAAAAAAGGTGATCTGTTGCCAATGCTGATGAGATTCAACATTCTATGTGGGCTCTTAATAACGTGATCAACTTGACTGGAGTGCTGAAGGGGTGAAAACATTGAGACCACTGGACTGAGTCCACTGCAGAACTCTCATATGAAATCTAAACATGGGAACTAGAATGATTGCTGAAGCCATCAGTTCTAATAGTCTTAGAATCAAATATGCTGTGGTGGAAGGCCCACCTAGAACTTGATGTTATTTGGCAGATTGAATGAAACCTGTGCAGAAGTAAGGTGGCTATCTGAGTTATAGTGTTTAGATGGCAGCCAAAGAATTCCAGATTCTGATGAGTTGACAACTGGCTCTTCTGTCTGTTCAACATAATTCCCAGTTAAGTAACTGGGGTAAGAAACTCCTTTGCAGAATTAGTGGATCCTTAGTCAGAATGTTAAGGAGCCAATTATCTAGGTATGGGAACACCTGGAACCCTTCCAGGCAGAGATGAGCAGTTACTGCTGCCATGTACTCGGTAACCACCTTGGGGGGGGGGGGGTTGCTAGTGTCTCCATGGGGCAAGTGCTTTGAATTAAAAATGATAGACTCCCAGTGGAAAAAAAATTATAATAATAAAACAAAACAAAAAAAAAAAACGGAATCTCCTGGAGTGCATCTTGTGTGAAAATCGGCATCCTGGAAATCAATACAGCACATTCAGTTGTCTTTTTTTTAAGTAGAGGCAAAATGGGCTGCACCATGACGATCTGGAATTTTGTCTGTTTCACATATTGGTTTAAGTGGCTTGGGTCCAATATTGGCCTTAGGTCCAGTCTTTTTTTTTTTGTTTTAAGCTAAAAAGAACCTGGAGTAGACAATCTTATTTGGTCTGGAGGGACCTGCTGGATGATTACAACTGAGTAGGTGGTACGAAGGGAATACTTACTTTGGCCTGAAGCATTGTTAGAAATGGAATTGAATAATCTTGGATTATCCTTAACACAAAAAATCTGAAGTGATGGCCCAAAGAGGTTTGTGGGTGTAGGGATGGGCACTCCACTGACAGACTCGAGTGCAGCGGCCGGCAACACTTCAAGTGCACTGGAAGTATTTCTCAGAAAAAGGACCATCCTTGGTTTTAGGGTCCACTTCTGCCTCTGGGGAGATGTCCATTAAAACTGCCTCTCTCTTGCTGCAGGGAGGTCTGTCAAAATAAGCACCTGGGTAGGACCTTGTGATTTCTGTAACCACACTTTGTCCCCTCCTCACTGATTTCTGGGAAAAATCCTCTGAGGAGTGGGGAAACAGATTCCAAAGGCAGACACAGTCTTATTCACTTCTCATTAGTGAGTCTGTATTTTGGGCCCAACAGGGTAGTACAATCAAAAGGAGCAAAGATGAAGGATGTCTTAAAGCCCCCCGCATAAATTAACCACATCCAGGCATGGAGGCGCAAGGCTACACCAGTGCCTGCTGTTCTGGCTGTCCTATCAGGTGCATTAGAGAGAGGACACATGGAGACATTTGAAATAGAAGATGGGGTGGAAAACTAGGATTCCAGTGTCTTCTGGACATCCAATGGCAAATTACCTGAAGGAGAATTAGTCATTTCTTTGGCACCGGATATGAGCCACGTAGTTCAACTTTCGAAGAAAATGTCACGAAAGCATGCATTCATTTTCCAAATCTGTCAAGGCCATAAACTCCATGTTAGGGGGATGGACAGATTAACTCTACTCAGAGATTTTTCTTTGTGGTTGCCGCAATGACAATGGCATCCACAGGAGAACCCTTACTCCAGTGAGATTGTCTTTTGGATAGAATCTTATCAGAATTTTTGGATATATGCTCTGCTATGTCAGGTTCCTTGAAAGCTCATTCAGACATTAAATCAATGAGTGCATCGGGGGGAGGGACCATTCAGGATGTAGAACGGCCAGCCCTCAAAGCCTCCAGAAATGTGAATTCTTCCAGGGAAGCCATATCTGTGGATCACATCCCCTTCTATTTGACCAGTTCTAGAATTTTTCTGAAGTAGATATCTCCAGGGGGTGAGATCTAGGGGAACCTTGCCCAGCCCTTCATCCAAATCAGTGTCTTTTAAGGGATTTTGGTGAAGAATCCAAGTGCTTTGTTTTGTTGTGCGTTTTCTATGCACCAGTCATTGGAGAATATCTGGCATCTAAATCAGACTGAAACTCAGAGTACTTCCCCCAGAAGTTTGGGGACTGGCTGTCCCTGTGGATGAGGAGGAGCAGATTCCAGAGCAGAATAAACTTGGTCAGGTTGGATCCGAAAGTGATGGAGCCAGCTCTTCTCTCAATTATGACAGGACTGGATGGAAAGTCTCAAAGACCAAGGATGAGATAGCCGAGGAAGTCTCTCTGATAAGTGGAATGGAGAGAGAGACCAGCTCCAGCCCTTCTCAAGTCTGAGGTCGACATCAGAGCCAAGCTGCTGAAAGCCAACACTCCAAGTGAAAGGGACAGCTCCAACAACCAACTCAAATCCTCTCCCTGAACAGTGGCTTAGAAGCTTCTCCTGTGACTCTCAATTTGATTGGAAAGGGCCAGAGTCAAGAAAGACTGAGTTGCTGTCACAGTCTAAGTGAATGGCAGTATTGTCAACAACGGCACTCCAGGGACCTTCATATCCGAAGTCAAGTTTGATGAACAGAGTCAAATGTGGGAGGACAGAGTTGCGAGGTCCACAAATGTATTTGCATCTGCAGGAATTTCTGAATTACCCTGCTGACGTCAGCTTTGGGGAATCTCCCAAACGAGCAGATCTGAAAGACATTAGTGATGAAGTATTGTACCTTTGTTGAATAGGTTAATGGAGCAGAGGATTCATTGGATCTGGAGCAGAGAGTTTGGATGGAGAAGGAGACTGGATCAGAGGTTTCAGATTTGAGGGCTTCAGCATTTTTGGTGCAGGACCTGAGACTGTTGGATCCGGGGATCATTTTTTAGGTTTATCCATAACCTTCTCTCATCTTTAACAGGCTCCTTTAACTTTGGAGTTTCTGTATCCTCTTCCTTTTCTTTTGTTGTCACTGGAGAAACATATAAAATATAACCAGCTAATCCACAGCAGTTAAATGAAGTTCAGTAAAGAACATAAAATCCAAGAATGAAAAACTAAACTTTGACCATCAAGTGCATTTAATGAAAAAATGTAACAAACATAAAAAGCAAAGCTTTTGAGCAAGAAGCTCTTTCTCAATGCATCAAAATTGTTGAATTAAAAATGTGATACTTTTTAAAAGTTAAAGCAGCCAGTTAGAAACATTCAAAGTCATCACGACAATCATTTATACATCTTTCAATAGCTGAAGTATTGCAGTGCCCAGAAATAAAAATAAAAAATGATAAATGTTATTATAATGCCTTAGATGATACATCGTCTTAGTTTTAAAACAGGTGTAACACTATTCATGGTATTTAGCTCTGGTAACACATCTGCTCTGAAATAAACCATTTGTATTTGGCCAGTTCAGTGATGTTGGTGATGTGACTACCACATTTAAGTGTTAATCTATGCAGCACTCTAAACTTAAAAGCATTTCCCCTCTCAGAAATGTCTTTGAAATGTGCATTAGTTTCTGTAGCTCTGCAAATTTCAGAAAGATGTGAGCATCCACTATCCTTTAATTTTTGACTCGTTTTCCCTATATAAAAATTATTACAGCAGATGCAATTTACAAGATATACATTTTCAGTATAATGTAGCTGAAGCCTTAAAACTATTAATTTTGGTGGTGGGATGTAAAAAATTACCATCCTGAGTTATATTTTTACAGTATACACAATTATGACAGGGTACAGTACACATCTTATTGAAAGTTATTGTATTATTCTTTGCCAGTTCCTTATAACAATTGTTGTTCAAGGTTTCTCTCTCTTTTATGAACAAAAATAGGTACATCACCTACTTTCTGAATTTCAGTATTGGATCTTAAAATATTCCAATTCTTAATATTCTGAACTGGTATGGCAGCCGTACTTCATAATATAGGCATCTTCCTTTTTTTCTGTGTATTATGAGTGACATTACTACACACACAGAAACATGGCTGACCAATTTTGTCATGCTCTGTGACATCCCCACTACATGCCAGTAATCAAGGAACCTGAATCCTCACAATTGACACTGGACAGGGACGTTCACTTGGAATACAAATGAATACACTCAGTATTTCCAAATGCAGACCTCTCTGCATCAAGCACAATTTCTGTTAAAAGCACACAGGGAACACACCTAGCCCGGGTCTGGTTTCTCTCTCTCTCTCCCCCCAGGTCCTCATTAAGACTCCCAACTGGCACAGCTTCAGAGTTAAATCCTTAGCAGAGTGCCCAAGCCAAGTCCTCCACCACTCTCTCTGCGAAACCACTGCTTCATGTCCTTGCTCCAAGTAGCTGACACACACACCTGGGAAAAGTAGGCACATGTTTACTAGCTCTGCCCCCTTCTGCCCAGACTACAAGGTAGTTATCACTGCCACCAGCCTGCATACCTCTCAAGTGTACCTCATTATGAGGAACATACCTCATTTGGGGTCTTAAAAAGTTCTTGTTCCTCGAAGTTCCTCAAAGTTCCACATTGAAAGACTGTCACACATTCAGTGTTAGGATTTTTTTTTAAAGTGAAATCCATTGCAAATAAAAGTGAATCATTAATTCATTAAAAGACTTTCTTTATAAGTAAAACCAGTTTATTTTAACCATCCTATGGCCTTCCTAGTTGAAGTTGTTAGTAAGCCATTAGTATAATATTCCACATTTTGCCCATTTGTTCCACATTATGAGGGCTAGTGTTCCTCATTTTGGACATGGAAGGTTGAGAGCTATGCGCACCAGGTACTACAAAGCCAGCTACCTATGGCTCTTGTAAGGGTACCCAATTATACTGAGTGAAATTATTAATACAAATGGCAATGTCAACCAAATAGCCAGGCTTTGTAGCCAGAGTTACCACCAAATAAATATGTGCAAATACTCTCAAAACTTAAATATTTTCTAAAAAGGACCAGTCTCAATGAAAAGTTTAAGCATATTTAAGAATAAATAAAAGAACATTAACATACTAAATATTTATTTACAGTAAACACCAGAGTTTCAGTCAGAGGAAATATTAAAAATAACAGCTGGAAAGAGTCACACAGTTACAGAAAAACAATGCTCAACTATTCTCACTATAATTTCTTGACTAAATCATTACTGTTCCTACTTACTGAGAGTAAGGCAAGATAATGTGGGTGAGTGGTCCTCATCAGATCCAAGATAGAATACAGAATGCTGACAGCCATCACCTAATACCTAAATTTAATTTCTGGCTTACAGAATGACTAACAGATCTGGTCATCTCTTTCCCGCACTACACCCATTACTAGAGGCTGCCAGAGTTTAGCACCTATGTGCTAGAATACACAAGGCCATTAGTTAAGTTGTAGTAAAGCATCTGGAAGCCATAAAACAATAAAACCATTCCAATCTTCCTACAGGTCCTACAACCTATTCTGTAGCAAAGACATTATGTCTCTCGCTCCATTCAAAACTGTGGGATAACATCTTTATGGCTTATCCCATAAAGTAATTTAATTTCAGATATATTTTTAGTTTGAGATTAACCTTCTCCTCCATTCCTCTGTTGAAACACATACATTTAATTTGGTTACAACAATATACGTACATTTCATTTCCTTCCAGCAGGGCACACTGTTGATACATTTTAAACATAAGCAAACCTCACAAATACATTTTCAGCACAGGAATCTGTACAAATCAGTTTGATATACAAATGACATATAATTACTTACACAAATTCCACCTAGCTGTGCTGGCATGTTATACATCCATTGCCCCACTTCTCCTTGCATGGCTGACAGTACCTCCTATCGTCACACGTTCTTGCATAACAGTCGGTGTCGCTCATCTCTCGTACAGATGACAAGTAAGCGGGGTATTTTTCACTTAGATGCTTTAATACACAAACACATCAGGATGGATAACAGCATCGTAAGATACAAGCGAACTAGCTAACAGACAGACCTTGCATACATGCTTACATCTCAACGGCTTGCTATAAAATGGCAGTCCAGATTGCACATACTCAGTATTTATACACTTGTGCAAGCCCTTGGATAGCTTCTTGAAGGTACATACACACACATTGATCTACAGTCCGTACTATTTATTACTAACCTTTCATCATAGTCCCTAGTACAGAAATCATTAGCCATAATTTCCATCTCGTTTAAATTGTCTTCTGTATTTAGTCAACTCACCCAAAGTAACTGGCTTTTTGACAATACATTTATAAGTATGTCATGGATGCATACTATTCGAGTGTAGGAACCTAGTGTCTGTACCTCTATCTATATCGGTGTATACATTTAATCATTAAATTTCAAATTTATGTCTAGATATTTAATACTTGTACTAGAACAATCCATATCAAATAAGTAGTGGTAGCTTGTAATTTATTAACAAACTCAAAGATTTACCACCACCAGACCATACTAAAAACACAGCGTCAACAAAATGATTGTAAAATGCATGTTTATATAAATATGAGGTATTATCAGATATATAAACATTTTTCCCAGTTGGACAAAGTACAGTTTTGTACCTACCATAAATGTAGATGTTGATCCACATTGCTGCAGTCCTAATTATTGGGTAGTCCGCTGTCCAGTCGGCCCTAATACCAAAAGAGACTATGGCTGGCGATCAGGGGATATTAGACTGACGCCAGTCCAAATGCATTCAGACACTATGACCGACGTCATATCCTCAGTCTTTTCTTGCCCCAGATGTCAGAAGACCCTGAAAGATAAGGCCAAAACCAAAACTCCCAAAATATCTGCACCAAAATATATATATATATATACAAAAATATACAAAATTAGCAGAATATAACCTCACCTACACAACCACCCCTAAACACAGAGGGAAGGAGGGAGGGGGGTTGACTGCAGCAATGTGGATCCTCTTTATCCATTTATGGTAGGTACAAAACTGTACTATGTTCTTCATTCCACATTGCTGCAGTCCTAACTGGTAGAATCCCAAAGCAGAGGTAAGGGAGGCTGGCAAATCATAAGGAAGCAGGAGCTGATAACATGCCTTGCAAAATAGCTGTGGCAAAACCAGCCCTAGACTTAGAGTAGAGAGGAAGGTGGTAAGTATGCACTGAACTCCAAGTAGCTGCCTCCAAAATATCCTTAGTTGCCACCCCTTAAAAAGCTGTTGAAGTGGCAGTAGCCCTAGTGGAATGAGGCCTAATCCCAGCTGGAATCTCCTGCCATGATGGGAATAACAAAATGCAATGCAAAACCCAATCCACCTAGAAATAGTTTGTTTTGACACAGGCTTGCCCTGAGAACTCAAAGCAAAAGAAACAAACAACTGCTGAGACTGCCTAAAAACTTAGTCCTGCTCAAATAATAAATCTAAAGTGTGCAAAATCTTTTCCCTTTATTTTGGGGATCTGCATAAAACGTAGGCAAATGAATAGTTTGGTATAAAGCCACACTAGAAACCACTTTAGTATAAAGGAAGGATTAAAAATCGTAATGGCCAACAAAAGCAGTCTTCCATGACAAGTATTTCAGTTCAGCAGTAGCTGCAGGCTCAAAAGGTTGTAGAGTAAGTTTCTCAAACACAAAAAAAGCAGGAGTAGGAGCTCTACGTAAGTCTTATACGTAAATCTTATGCCTCTAAGAAATTGCTTGAACAAAGGATGTGAAAACAATGGTGGGTCACAATCATAGTGAGCTGAAATTGCTGCAGCATGAATCTTAATGGAAGAAAGCGACAAACCTTTGTCCAATAACTCAGTAAGATATTGAAGAGCCACACTCAAATTAGGCTCAAATCTCCAAATTCTTTGCTGCAGTCCAAAATAAAAATGAACAAAAATAGGTACATCACCTACTTTCTGAATTTCAGTATTGGATCTTAAAATATTCCAATTCTTAATATTCTGAACTGGTATGGCAGCCGTACTTCATAATATAGGCATCTTCCTTTTTTTCTGTGTATTATGAGTGACATTACTACACACAGAGAAACATGGCTGACCAATTTTGTCATGCTCTGTGACATCCCCACTACATGCCAGTAATCAAGGAACCTGAATCCTCACAATTGACACTGGACAGGGACGTTCACTTGGAATACAAATGAATACACTCAGTATTTCCAAATGCAGACCTCTCTGCATCAAGCACAATTTCTGTTAAAAGCACACAGGGAACACACCTAGGGTCTGGTTTCTCTCTCTGTCTCTCCCCAGGTCACCAGTAAGGCTCCCCACTGGCACAGCCACAGAGTTAAGTCCTCAGTAGAGTGCCCAAGCCAAGTCCTCCACCAGTCTATGAAACCACTGCTTCATATCCCTGCTCTAAGTAGCTGACACACACACCTGGGAAAAGTAGGCACATGTTTACTAGCTCTGCCCCCTTCTGCCCAGACTACAAGGTAGTTATCACTGCCACCAGCCTGCATACCTCTCTCATTATGATGAACATACCTCATTTGGGGTCTTAAAAAGTTCTTGTTCCTCGAAGTTCCTCAAAGTTCCACATTGAAAGACTGTCACACATTCAGTGTTAGGAATTTTTTTTAAAGTGAAATCCATTGCAAATAAAAGTGAATCATTAATTCATTAAAAGACTTTCTTTATAAGTAAAACCAGTTTATTTTAACCATCCTATGGCCTTCCTAGTTGAAGTTGTTAGTAAGCCATTAGTATAATATTCCACATTTTGCCCATTTGTTCCACATTATGAGGGCTAGTGTTCCTCATTTTGGACATGGAAGGTTGAGAGCTATGCGCACCAGGTACTACAAAGCCAGCTACCTATGGCTCTTGTAAGGGTACCCAATTATACTGAGTGAAATTATTAATACAAATGGCAATGTCAACCAAATAGCCAGGCTTTGTAGCCAGAGTTACCACCAAATAAATATGTGCAAATACTCTCAAAACTTAAATATTTTCTAAAAAGGACCAGTCTCAATGAAAAGTTTAAGCATATTTAAGAATAAATAAAAGAACATTAACATACTAAATATTTATTTACAGTAAACACCAGAGTTTCAGTCAGAGGAAATATTAAAAATAACAGCTGGAAAGAGTCACACAGTTACAGAAAAACAATGCTCAACTATTCTCACTATAATTTCTTGACTAAATCATTACTGTTCCTACTTACTGAGAGTAAGGCAAGATAATGTGGGTGAGTGGTCCTCATCAGATCCAAGATAGAATACAGAATGCTGACAGCCATCACCTAATACCTAAATTTAATTTCTGGCTTACAGAATGACTAACAGATCTGGTCATCTCTTTCCCGCACTACACCCATTACTAGAGGCTGCCAGAGTTTAGCACCTATGTGCTAGAATACACAAGGCCATTAGTTAAGTTGTAGTAAAGCATCTGGAAGCCATAAAACAATAAAACCATTCCAATCTTCCTACAGGTCCTACAACCTATTCTGTAGCAAAGACATTATGTCTCTCGCTCCATTCAAAACTGTGGGATAACATCTTTATGGCTTATCCCATAAAGTAATTTAATTTCAGATATATTTTTAGTTTGAGATTAACCTTCTCCTCCATTCCTCTCTTGAAACACATACATTTAATTCGGCTACAACACTATACATTTCATTTCCTTCCAGCAGGGCACACTGTTGATACATTTTAATCATAAGCAAACCTCACAAATACATTTTCAGCACAGGAATCTGTACAAATCAGTTTGATATACAAATGACATATAATTACTTACACAAATTCCACCTAGCTGTGCTGGCATGTTATACATCCATTGCCCCACTTCTCCTTGCATGGCTGACAGTACCTCCTATCGCCACACGTTCTTGCATAACAGTCGGTGTCGCCATCTCTTACAGATGACAAGTAAGCGGTATTTTCACTTAGATGCTTTAATACACAAACACATCAGGATGGATAACAGCATCGTAAGATACAAGCGAACTAGCTAACAGACAGACCTTGCATACATGCTTACATCTCAACGGCTTGCTATAAAATGGCAGTCCAGATTGCACATACTCAGTATTTATACACTTGTGCAAGCCCTTGGATAGCTTCTTGAAGGTACATACACACACATTGATCTACAGTCCGTACTATTTATTACTAACCTTTCATCATAGTCCCTAGTACAGAAATCATTAGCCATAATTTCCATCTCGTTTAAATTGTCTTCTGTATTTAGTCAACTCACCCAAAGTAACTGGCTTTTTGACAATACATTTATAAGTATGTCATGGATGCATACTATTCGAGTGTAGGAACCTAGTGTCTGTACCTCTATCTATATCGTATACATTTAATCATTAAATTTCAAATTTATGTCTAGATATTTAATACTTGTACTAGAACAATCCATATCAAATAAGTAGTGGTAGCTTGTAATTTATTAACAAACTCAAAGATTTACCACCACCAGACCATACTAAAAACACAGCGTCAACAAAATGATTGTAAAATGCATGTTTATATAAATATGAGGTATTATCAGATATATAAACATTTTTCCCAGTTGGACAAAGTACAGTTTTGTACCTACCATAAATGTAGATGTTCGAGGATCCACATTGCTGCAGTCCTAACTATTGGGTAGTCCGCTGTCCAGTCGGCCCGAATACCAAAGTATATGGCTGACGTCGGTCAGGGTGCATTAGACTGACGTCAGTACGTCAGGGTACTAATGCGCATGACCGACGTCATATCCTCAGTCTTTTCTTGCCCCAGATGTCAGAAGACCCTGAAAAGATAAGGCCAAAAACCAAAAACTCCCAAAATATCTGCACCAAAATATATATATATATACAAAAAATATACAAAATTAGCAGAATATAACCTCACCTACACAACCACCCCTAAACACAGAGGGGAAGGAGGGAGGGTAAATTGGACTGCAGCAATGTGGATCCTCGAACATCTACATTTATGGTAGGTACAAAACTGTACTATGTTCTTCATTCCACATTGCTGCAGTCCTAACTATTGGGTAGAATCCCAAAGCAGAGGTAAGGGAGGCTGGCAAATCATAAGGAAGCAGGAGCTGATAACATGCCTTGCAAAATAGCTGTGGCAAAACCAGCCCTAGACTTAGAGTAGAGAGGAAGGTGGTAATGCTTAGAGAAAGTATGCACTGAACTCCAAGTAGCTGCCTCCAAAATATCCTTAGTTGCCACCCCTTAAAAGCTGTTGAAGTGGCAGTAGCCCTAGTGGAATGAGGCCTAATCCCAGCTGGAATCTCCTTGCCATGATGGGAATAACAAAATGCAATGCAAAACCCAATCCACCTAGAAATAGTTTGTTTTGACACAGGCTTGCCCTGAGAACTCAAAGCAAAAGAAACAAACAACTGCTGAGACTGCCTAAAATCCTTAGTCCTGCTCAAATAATAACGCAATTGCCTGTGTACATCTAAAGTGTGCAAAATCTTTTCCCCTTTATTTTGGGGATCTGCATAAAACGTAGGCAAATGAATAGTTTGGTATAAAGCCACACTAGAAACCACTTTAGGCATAAAGGAAGGATTAGTACGTAATGATACCCTATCCTTATGAAAAATCAAAAAAGGCTCAACCGCCATAAGGGCCTTAACTCAGAAACCCTTCTTGCAGAAGTAATGGCCAACAAAAAAGCAGTCTTCCATGACAAGTATTTCAGTTCAGCAGTAGCTGCAGGCTCAAAAGGTTGTAGAGTAAGTTTCTCCAACACAAAATTGAGATCCCAAGCAGGAGTAGGAGCTCTAATGGGGGTCTTATATTCTTTGCCCCTCTAAGAAATTGCTTGAACAAAGGATGTGAAAACAATGGTGGGTCACAATCATAGTGAGCTGAAATTGCTGCAGCATGAATCTTAATGGAAGAGAAAGACAAACCTTTGTCCAATAACTCAGTAAGATATTGAAGAGCCACACTCAAATTAGGCTCAAATCTCCAAATTCTTTGCTGCAGTCCAAAATAAAAATCTCTTCCATTTTTCTACACTTTCCTTGTACTAGGTCTTCTGGCTTCCATAATCACATTTAAAACTTGTTGAGGAAGTTGAGACCTGCTGTCTTTCAAAACAGAATATGCCAGGCTGTTAGATGAAGAGAGTGAAGCTTGACATTGAGCAGACCGTCCTTCTGAGACAACAGATGTGGAATCAAGGGTAAAGGCCATGGAGGCTTCTTTACCAGACTCCTCAGTAATGGGTACCAGTGCTGCCGAGGCCAATCTGGAGCTATTAAAATCATCCTTGGCTTGTCTTGTCTGATCTTTAGAAGCACCTTTGGAAGAAGAGGCAGAGGTGGAAATACACATGAAGATTTTTCCAACTGAAAGAAAGAGCATCCACTTTCCAAGCTGTGTGATGAAACCTCTTTGTGCAAAACTTTGGCAGCTGGTGGTTTAGTGGAGAAGCGAACAGATCTATGTCTGGAGTTCCCCAGGACACTGTCAACTTTTTGAAATACATGAAGATCCAGTTTCCACTCGTGGGGATCCATGATTTGTCTGCTTAACACATCTGCTAAGGAGTTCTGTGCTCGGCAGAAACCTTGCCTGAAGAGTTAGTTGCAAGCTTAGCGCAGTCTCCCATAAAATCATTGCTTGCCTGCACAATGGGTAAGAATGTGTTCCCCTTGTTTGTTGATGTACCACATGACAGTTGTGTTGTCTGTTAGAATCAACACCTGCCCTGGAAGAAGTAACTCCCTGAAAGCCATTAATGCAAACTGGACTGCTAACATCTCCTTCATGTTGATATGTAGATGCTGTAGTCTGGCAGGCCACTTGTCTTGTATCCACTTTCCATTTAGATGAGCTCCCCAAGCAATGTCTGAGGCATCTGTCGTTAGAATTTGACTCGCCTCTGGCCGGGTCACAGAGAGTCCCTTGTTTAGGTGACATTCCTGAGCCCACCACAAAAATTCCTTTTGAATGCAAGGTATTATTTGAATGACAGTGTCCAAATCCTGGCAGTGCTGTGTCCATACATTTTGAGATACCATTGTAGCTTCCTCATATGCAGTTTGGCATTGGGAAGCACCAGAATACAAGATGCCATGAACCCTAAGGCTTGAAGGACTGTCCTTGCAGTCAGCCCGGACTGAAGAGATAGTTGATGGAAGTAACTGGAAAGATTCTTTTGTTTGTCCGGGGTTAAAAAGGCCATCTGGGCTGCTGTATTCAGTCTCACACCCAGAAAGCACATGTCTTGAGAGGGTACTAGACTGGACTTTATTTCGCTCACAGAATACCCTAGGCATCTTAGCACTGCTATGACATATTCCAAATGCTGTAGAAGGTCTTCCTTTTCTTGAGCCAGAATCAGGCAATCGTCCAAGTAAGGATAGATTTGAATTCCTTTTAGCCTGAAGTAAGCTATCACTGGAGCCAGAACCTTTGTGAATACTCTGGGCAGTAGATAAGCCAAAGGGCAATGCAGAGAACTGATAATGAGAATTTCCAGCTCGAAAACGCAGATACTTTCTGCAACTTAGTCTTATAGGCACATGAAGGTAAGCTTCCTTGAGATCTAAAGTTACCATCCAGTGATCTTTGCCCAGCAGAGGTAAAAGCTGTTGTAACGTCAACATTTTGAACTTGGGAATGTCCAGATAAGTGTTGAGGATAGATAAATCCAAAATTGGTCTCCACGTGTTCCCCTTCTTCGGTACTAGGAACAGGCGAGAATAAAATCCTAGGCCCCTTTCTGGCACAGGAACCGGCTGAATGGCCCCTATTTGGAGTAACTGAGAAATTTGCTTGTGAGCCTCTTGTCTTTGTAGAGGAGGAATGTCTGGCATGCCTTTGAAAGGAGGCAAGGTATGGAAATAAAACCTGTAACCGTGGTGAATGATATCCAGAACCCATTTGTCTTGAGTGATTAAATCCCAATTTTCTTTGAAAAGAGACAGTCTTCCTCCCAAAGGAGCTGCCAGACGAGAATCTACTGGCAGCTGAAAAGGCAGGTCATTGGGTCTGTTTACGAAAGGACTGACCCCTGCCCTCACCAGAAGTCTGAGCAGGTGAACCCCCTGTTCTAGGCCTAAAAGAACCTTGAGCTCTGCCTCTACCACGTCTAGACCTACCCCTAGACTGGGAATCATAAGCAGGATATGTCCATCCCTTAGTAGGCCAATTTCTACTAAACTTCGTGGCTGCACCTGCAAAAATCTTTAACAGTTTGCATAGACTTAGCCTTGTCCTCCCTCTTTTTTTAAACTGCTTCCACAGGCGAACCAAATAACACATCAGACTGTAAAGGAGCATCCAAAATCCTAGTCTTAACATGCTCTGCTAAATTCTGATCCCTCAACCAGGCATGCCTGCGAAGAACAGAACTAGTGGCAGCCACCCTCGAGGAGGCCTGCACAGCATCAAAACCACATTGCAAAGAATGCTTACCCACTTGTTCAGACACATGAACTAAATCCAGCAACTCTTTACACTCTATACCTTCCGCCAAAGCATCCACCTTAGATTTCAATTGTGAAAGGAGATAATTTTGATATTTTAGCATGTGAAACTGACAATTCAACGCTCTCATGGCTAAAGTGGAAGAAGTATACACTTTCTTTCCCCACCTATCCAAAGCCCTTGCCTCTTTATCAGTGGGAACAGGATTTTTAACAACAGAGGCCTTAACACCCTTAGGCCCCTGAGAAACAGTTTCGGGTCTGCCCTCGGACTCTTAAACAGATACTTATGAGCTTCAGGCACCCTATAGTACCTATCAGGTTTAACAGGGGCAGGAGGCAAAGAATCAGGGTTCAGGGAAGCCTCTGCAAAAACATCTTCCACCACATTCAACACAGGAGGTATAGCTAAGGGCCTATGCTGGGGTAAAATAAGAATTCCCTAAGCCTTTTCCTGGAATCAGAGTAATCTTGGCCTTCCCATTTAAAGTGCTCCCTCATGGAATGCAGAGTCTCTGAAAATGAGAAATCCTCAGGAGGAGAAGCTGTAGGAGTGGAATCATCCACATCAGAATCAGAATAAGGAGGATACTCCTGCAATTCTTCCGAGAAGACTCAGAAGCCTCGAACACTGTTCAAAACTCTCAAACTCAGGCTCCACCCTAGGCCTCTTATCAGGAGGGGGCATAGAGCCTCTAATCATAGTAATTAAATCTTCTGCCATTTTAAGCATATGTTTCTTAGGCACAGAACCTGAAGTGCTAGGAGAAGCCCCACTGAAGCTGAACTTGGCCTACCTCTCAAAGAAGTTTTGGAAACAGAAGGAGAGGCTCTAACTACCTTGCGAAGAGAGGAAAGTACAGTAACCTGAGAAGCCCCTCAGCTTGGCCTACCTCTTGAGAGGGCACATCCTGTAACAGTAAAGTCTCTGCCTGAGACTCCAAAGAAACTCCTGGCAAAACCTCTGGCTCCACTGAGCCTTCTAAAGAACCGACGTCCGGGACTGCCGGTTCATCACCCTAGGCTTTGCCGCTTTGTCCTTGCGCTTTTGGGCCGAAGCGCGCCGGAGCATCCGGCGGCATTTTGTACAACGCTTTCCAAACACTAACCTGGCACAGTCTAACCTTCTCTTAATAGTGCGTTTGTTAAATCTAGCACAAGAGCGGCAACCAACAACGCCGTGCTCAGGCCCTAAACAAGGTATACACAAAGTATGGTAATCCCTATGAGGTATCTGCTTCCCACAAGAAATACAGTTATTCACTTTTTCTGACATCCGGTTAAATACTGAGGCAAGAAAAAACCAAAATGTTCCCCAACGGGGTACTTAGCCAACTTTGATTCGGTCTGAAATTCCGACTTCGGAAATATTTCAGAACGCCAACCTGCACTCGCAAAACTGCTTCTGCATCGGACCATGCGGCAAAAAAGACTGAGGATATGACGTCGGTCATGCGCATTAGTACCCTGACGTACTGACGTCAGTCTAATGCGCCCTGACCGACGTCAGCCATATACTTTGGTATTCGGGCCGACTGGACAGCGGACTACCCAATAGTTAGGACTGCAGCAATGTGGAATGAAGAACATCATTAAATTTGCATAAGTGTTGGCTACTGGTGTGCACACTGCCACTCCCAAGCATTGGTAAAAGTAAACATCAAAAAGATTTTTAAGGCTTCAGCTACATGTCATACTGAAAATGTAGTACATCTTGAAATTGTTTCTGCTGTAATAATTTTTATATAGGGAAAAACAATCAAAAATTAAAGAACAGGATATACTCACACCTACCTGAAATTCACAGATCTATAGAAACTAATGCACTTTTCAGATTTCTGAGAAGGGGAATAAACTCTTTGAAGTTTAGAGTGCTGCACAGATTAACACTTAATAAATGTGGAGGTGAAATCACTTATCACGGAACTGGCCCAATATAAATGGATTAGTTATTTAGGAGCAGATATGTTACAGGGCTAAATATTATGAATAGTGTTAAACTGGCTTTAAAACTAAGACGATGCATCATCTAAGGCATTATTATAATGTTTATTATTTTTTATTTTAATTTCAGGGCAATGCAATACTTCAGCTATTGAAAGCTATACAAGTGATTAATATCATGTGACTTCTTTGAATGTTTCTAACTGGCTGCTTCAACTTAATAGCAACGTGTGTTTAATTGAACTGTTTCGATGCATTGAAAAAGAGTTTGTTGCTTGAAAGCTTTGATTTTCATCTCTGTTCCATTTTTATCATTAAATATGTTTAATGGTTGAAGTTCAGTTTTTCGTTCTTGGTCACTGGAGAAACCATTGAAGATTCTGAGGTGGATGGAAGATGACCTTTTAAAATAAGTTAGTCTCTTCTGCTTTGAAAACCTTTGTGGCCAAAATAAGCATAAGATTCACAGTCTGTATCCAAGTGCACCACTCCTAAGCAGTAAATGCACATGGAACGAGGGTCCTCTGATGGAATTTTGTGGCCACACTTCCATATTTTTTAAAACTCTTGTCTGACATAATTGAAGGGCCAGAAAAGAAAACCAAAGCAAGTTAAAAAAATAAACACTTCCAGCAGAACTATCAAGACTATTACCTAGGCACACTAAATAGGGGAGCTTTTTACCTATATAAATACAGATACATACAGGGGAGGAGGAAGCAACAGAGAAGAGAATATCAGAATCAAAATAGGTGAAAAAAATCACTTATCAATGACAAACTCAGAGCCTCTGTGACTTTGGTTGAAGCAGCAAATGAGATCTGAGGTTATTAGAATATGGAGAGGGAATTATGGGGAGGGGAGAAAGTCATAGCCCTGGATCCGAAGGTCTGAAGTCCCCAAGGACAGATCCGAATAGAATCAGAGTCCCAAAAGCTGAATCAGACAGAAATGGACATAATTTCTAAATGTCCATATGCAGCGTGGAAGAATGTTGACATTTACTATTTTTTCTTCTTCTTCATAGTAATGTTAATATTCTACACATGGCACTGCAATGTTTTAACATTTTGTCATGTTATACAGTTTCAAAAAAGTATTTCACTACCAGTCTAGTTGCAGTTTGATTTCAGCTGCACTGTGCTTTGAATAAAAACAATACATTTTAATCTGAATTTACATTCAAACCACAAAAATGTCAAGAATACACAATGTGCAGTCAAACGTGCTGAAACAAAAAGCCAGTCTTAACTCCTACCAGATTCTTGTACTACTATACAGATCAATTGAGTTACATCATCAAAATTAAAGCTCACAGCAATGTTGAATGAATATCATAATCATCACCGATCTCACATTCTTTATGCACAGTATTTACACTAGAAATAATATACTCATCCTTAGTTGCAGCCAGCTCCACTTCAATCCCTTTCTCTTATCTTTAAGCATTTCAAAGGAAACAAACCTGCATAGAACACCTGTTGTGAAAAACAGTTTCCCTAAAGGCTTTAAATTCTCATATATATGGGGCTACATTAAAAATAAAGTGGAATCAAACTGCAGCAAATAATTGTGTCCAACTTCTTCTTCTCTAATGCATCTTCAATACCTCATTCAAAGCATAAACAAAATTTACCTGGGCAACCAGAATTTGATTAGTAAATTGGGAGTTGAAGAGGTCGGGCTGGGAGATGATGGCTGATGCAGGCTTGCCCATCCAAAATGAGAGGAGCAGCACTTGCTTAATGCTTTGATGACACCTAGAGGGAGCACTGTATGCTGCACCTACAGAAATGAGTCTACACAAGCTTCACTAGCAGTGTGCAGCATATTATGACATTGTAAGTGGAATCATGCATGCTTTCTAGATAAAGTAGTGTAATTAGCGCTCCAAGGGGGGCACCTATGGAGCACTTCACAGGGAATAGTTAAATTGTTGCATTAGATCCACTCTCAACCACCAGACTCAAACCAAACGGGGGGAAAAACGGGATGAATGGGTTTCCGGGGAAAGAACAAATGCCAAAAGGATAATGTGACTTTACTTTTACCCTGAAAATTAAACTCAGTAATAAAAATCAGATATTGGGAACAGCAGAACTTTAGCAAACATCCTTATAAGACTTTTAAGTACTACAATTCTGCTAAAGTTCACCACCAATTGTTGACAGTACTATATACACAGTTTTTTTTTTTCAACCATCTTTTCAGGCAGTGGTGACAGACAATTGAAAACACCTGAAAGCTGCTGCCCACATTATTTCATGTTTCATGAATTTTCCAGTGTGGTCTGACTTTGCTTGCTACATACGTAGCAAGCAGCTGCTACAAGTTTATTCCACACATGGAGTAATGCAGCAATTCAAAGAAAAAAATGTTTTTTTTTTACATTTTAAACTATAGCAAACTACAGTTTAATATTCCACATGAAGTGCTACAAAACTTCAGTTCTGACAACTGAATCAGTAACATTTTGATGGTAAGCACTTAAGAATGATTAGGATCTGCTGAAAGCATCCCCCCTAACACTTTTGCAAATGGGGTGACTGTCTCCTTAGCCCCACCCTAGTTATGCTTCTGGCTTTGAGACATTTTTGCTCTCTCTCTACAAAGGATGGTATCTTAAAAATTACTTATATCATGAACCATTGCATATACATTCATGCCTCTCCTAATGACGCTCTCTTGGAGCATTCTTGTACCTTATCTATAAACAGCTGAATTGACAAACTAATGACATTCTGATTAAGTTTGTCAGTTATAATAGGACGCTTATCTGTGTCTCCTTGGCTTAAGCTTCTAAATGAAAGGCACTGATGCAACTTCATCCTGAATTTTCTGAAACGTACAATGTTAAGTTTTCATATCACTCATATTATACATGACCACATAAAATCATAATAGAATGACGTATACAGTGGATATAAAAAGTGCACACATCCCCGTTAACATTCCAGGTTTTTGAGATATAAAAAATGAGACTACAATAAATCATTTCAAAACTTTTTCCATGTTTAATTTGACCTATAACCTGTACAATTCAATTTAAAAACAAATCTGTTAGAGGAAAAATATAAAAAATAAAAACATACAATACACTAGTTGCATAAGTGTGCACACCCTTAAACTAATACTTTGTTGTGTGCGCACACCCTTAAAACTAATACTTTGTTGAAGCAACTTTTGATTTAATTACAGCATTCAGTCTTCTTGGGAACACACTTGCCATCAATTAGAGAGAGACTGATTATCCCCAAATAAAGTTCAGCTGTCCTAGTAGGATTTTCCTGACATTTATTCAGTTGCCTACTAAGCAAAAGCCATGGTTCGCAGAGAGCTTACAAAGCATCAAATGGATCTCACTGTTGAAAGATATCAGTCAAGAGAAGGGTACAAAAACATTTCCACAGCATTGGATATACCATGGAACACAGTGAAGACAGTCATCAAAAAGTGCAGAAAATATGGGACAAAAGTGATGTTGCAAAGAACTGGCCGTCCCTCCCAAAATTAATGAAAAGACAAGATGAAAACTGGTCAGGGAGGCTATCAAGATACCTACAGCAACAATGAAGGAGCTGCAGGAATTTCTGGCAAGTACTGGTTGTGTACTACGTGTGACAACAATCTCCCGTATTCTCCATATGTCTGGACTATGGGGCAGGGTTGCAAAACAGAAGCTTTTTCTTACACAGAAAAACAACCATGCCCAAATAAAATTTGCAAAACAATACACTGTCTCCCAAAAGCATGTATAAAAATATGTTATGGTCTGATGAGACCAAGGTTGAACATTTTGGCCACAATTCCAAAAGGTACATTTGGCACAAAAACTACACTTCGCATCACCAAAAGAATACCTTCCCAACAGTGAAGCATGGCGGTGGCAGTATCATGCTTTGAGGTTGCTTTTTTTCAGCTGGAACTGGGGCTTTAGTCAAGGTGGAGGGAATTATGAACAGTTCCAAATACCAGTCACTTTTGGCCCAAAACCTTCAGGCATCTGCTAGAAAGCTAAAGATAGAAGAGGAATTTCACCTTTCAATATGACAATGACCCCAAGTATACATCCAAAACAACAAAAGAATGGCTTCAGCAGAAGAAAATTAAAGTTTTGGAATGGCCCAAACCTAAATCCAAAAGAAAATCTGTGGGGTGATCTGAAGAGGGCTGTGCACAAGAGATGCCCACGCAATCTGAAATATTTGGAGCGCTTTTGCAAGGAAGCGTGGGCAAATATTGCCAAGTCAAGATGTGCCATGCTGACAGACTCCTACCCAAGAAGGCTGAATGCTGAAGCACCTTTTGATTTAATTACAGTAAAGTATTAGTTTACAGGTGTGCACACACAAAGTACTCGTTTAAGGGAGTGCACAGTTATGCAACCAGCATATTGTACGTTTTTTATTTTTTATATTTTCCCCCCAACAGATTTGTTTTTCAATTGAATTGTACAGGTTGGTTATAGGTCGCATTAAAGGTGGGAAAAGTTTTGAAGTTATTTGTGATCTTTTTTTATATCACACAAACCTGGCATTTTAACAGGGGTGTGTTCGCTTTTTATATCCACTATATATGACAACAAAGAACAAAAAAGCCCTCATCTTTCCCATCTTATACCAGTGCACAAAACCAAGCATCTCAGCAATAATTAACTGTTGCACTGCAATGATAATGTACTCAAGATCTTTCTTACACTGCAGCTACCCTCTACAGTTTATTAATAGCAAACAGTTCAACTTTAGTTCACTTTTCTAATCATGAATAACAATTTTCCACCATCTTAAACAGAAGCACTACAGCAGTTTGTGACATGCATCCTGAATTTTAAGGACATTTTCATGCGTCTTCTTTATGCTACATGGCAGAAAAACGATGCATCTCACTTTTATAAAGAAAAGATGTTTAAGTCTATTATAACAGCACTGTATATAGCAATATCTTATATTTCATAACCTGATGAGAACTTATAGCCACACTTTTGTTTTAAAGTGAATATTTTGGAAATGCTGCAGTCTTGTATCTTCTAATGTAACCTTACATAAAATGGTAATTTCTTATTATACTAAGCCATACAGTGTGTACTGCAGGAGCTAACTATATTAAATATATGGAAACAAAAACATCTCATGTGTGGAAGTCCGTCTTTCTTTGCCTGCTAAAAACATTGTAGTAATTATTGTGAAAGCATGTCAGAAAACAGAGCAGTTTAATGGTTACACAAACCAACTGCCTTATCAGTATAGAACTTCTCTAAAAAGTCTTTTCCTAGCCCTTTTTTTTTTCAGGAAAATGCCACAATATTCAGCTATACAACACATTTAATTTGGATTTTAGATAAAGACATGTATATGCAACACTTGTCCTTAAGTATATTATATATATATATATATATATATATATATATATATATACACATATATATATATACATATACATACACAGACACATACACACACACACATATATATATATATATATATATACACACACACATATACATATATATATATATATATATATATATATATATATATATATATATATATATATATATATGTGTGTGTGTGTGTGTGTGTGTGTGTGTATTGTTTCACTTCATAATCCTGAAATGCTGAAATCTCGAATTTCAGCATTTTGAAACTATGAAGCCGAACCATTCACAATATCAAAACCCACAATCACGAATCACACGGTCACAAACATACATACACCAAACACGCACACCATTCCACCCGCAGCACAAAAACTACACCCCCCCCTACTTATATATACCACCTCCAAGATAGCACACAACGAAAAAAAAACTTACCCCACGGCATTCTACACAGGCTCACACACAAATACACATCACACATACACAAACACCAACAAATCAAACACTCACACTTGCACCTCCCTACCCTTACCCACACATACAACGTACAAAAACACACTCACTGATCTGCAATTTCAAACACCATACCAGCCAAACACTTCATGCAACATACCAGAAATGGATAAGCGTGGATTCGAGATATTCAAATTCGCTCTTATGTACTTTCAGCATTCTGCATTTTCAGCTTCATGGTCTTGGAATGTTGAAATTCGAGATTTCAGCATTTTGAGATTATGAAGTGAAACCATGTGTGTATGTATGTGTGTGTATGTATATATATATATATATATATATATATATATATATATATATATACATACACATGTGTGTGTCTACATATATATATATATATATATATATATATATATATATATATATATATACATACATATATATAGTTATGACAATGTCAGCTAAATAAAGCTATGAACTGGATATGTATAGCATTAGCCTCCCTAAATGTAATTCATATATACACTTATTTAAACTGCACACAAAAGAACTTGAGACTGCTGCACTTCAATACCTGGCCAAGTCAGCAGTTTTATAGCTGTGGTAGGCTAAAACTGTGCGACAACTGGTAGCAGACTAAGGATATGGCCTCTGCACAGGGACAGGAAAGCTATAATTAAGGAATTCTAAGATGGCCACACACTGCAACAGCATTGCTTCAGCTCTCCCTGTGTACAAAAAGAAAATGAGAAAAAGGACTGCCATTGAAATTTTTATAGGTAAAATTCAGTTACTGGCTAGTAAATATACTGCCTAGATATCAGCAAAGAAATAATCTGGAAAACCTGAAAGAAAATCAACCAGAAACAGTGAAGAGAAAACACTGTCTGGGAAGAATCTGCAGCAGTTTGGCAAAAAGCAGTTCAAGCTTCAGCTTTGGTTCAAGAGATAACTTCCACTAATTTAACAGAAAAACAATAAACCAAATGTACTCGCAAGTCATTAAAATGAATGAAGCATTGAAGGAATACGTCAATTCAAATAAAAGTCTGGAAAAAATAGAAGCATTAACTAGCCATTCAGGTGAACGGATAAAAACTGCAAAAATCAGGCTGACAAAGAAAAAGCTGGCTGAATATGAGGTTTCTCAAGAACTGTTTAAAATAGAATAAAAGTGTAGCGTTAGAAGACAGAGTGCATAGAAAAAAAATAAGATTTTCTATTATACCAATGAAACTGGAAGGAGCAGACTGTTAATTTTATGAAAGCACAAATAAGCAACTGGACTGGTTTTCCACAGCATAATTTAATTCAAAGGGCACATCAAGTGCATCTTCCAAACCTGGCCACAGGAAAGCAGCCAAGACCTATACCAGTAAAGATGCATTCATACCAGCAGAAAGACTTGACCCTGACAAAACTACGGCAGACGGATAAAGTATTAAAAAATGGAGACAGCAGAGTTTGCATAAAACAATTATTCACTGTACACTATGCAGAAGAGAAGCACATTTATCCTAGCAATCAGGAAATAGCGAGAATATTGGTGTGAAATCTAAGCTGCTATATCCAGATGTCTTCAAAATATTTTTTTTTCCTGGGGATCAAATAAATTTTTGATGCAGAATACACTACAGAAGAAATAAGTTTATCAAACAAAAAAAAGAGAGTCAGCAAGCAGAAGGGAACTCTGCTTGTCATTCTTTGGACAGTAAGGTTCAAAGACTTTGCCAATGAAACCTTTTCCAACATTCCAAAGGAAAATGTTTGAAGAGAGAAAAAATGCACAGGAGTTGACTAGAAGTCAGCAGTAGTTTGGCCTTGAGACAGAAACTGGTGTTGGGAAATGAAGATGAACGTGAAGCCAACCAGCAATGCAGAAATTAGTGCATAAATAGAAGAGTATAAAGCATATTCTCAGATTTGTGAAAGATGGTTTTGGAAGAAAAAGTGGCTGAAAAACACTGGACTTTTGCTGTCTTTGTTAAAGCTGTAGGTGGACTGTAAAGCATATACCCCACTTTACATCATTAACATGAATGGCATTAAAAGGAGGAAAAAATAAATAAAATTATTTTTGTTTTTACTAGTATTTGCAAAAAACATGATATAAACTGTAAACCAAAATAGCAAAGGTATGGCTCCAGTATCCAAATATACGAAAGTTCACAAGCTGGTAAAATGAAAGAAAAAATTATATTGAAGTTTCTGTTTGCAGCTCAGCTTTAATAGTCACAGAAGCACTTTCACTTATAGCTTCATCAGATGTTCAAAAAAACTACTAAAACACCATCTTTATACCTATAAATGATCACATGATGACAAAATTTAAAGCAATACATAAACTAAACAATGATAATGTTATATACAAATATAATAAACAATAAAATGTAAAAAATATATAAATTACTAAAACAGATAATCAAATATTCAATACAATAATATAAAAAGTATGCATACTTATACTTACAAAAAAATGTGTATACTTATTTACGAAGAGGTCTCCTATAGAGTACTGGTTTAATGGGTACACAGTCATTGAGACCATGCCCATGAATAGCTCTAAGTCTCACAATCCTATTTGCTTCCAGTTCTTCTGTCCTATGCCTAATATTCCCTCCTGTTATGCTAGTGAGAGTTATACCCAACACTAAACTTAAAAAATGTGTTGTTCATCTGTGTTAACATGTTTAGCATGAGCATTAACATCACTTCTCTTTATGCGATATAAATGTTCCGTAATTCTCTCTTTCAAGGTACGGTCAGTTTTGCCTACATAAAATTTATTACACAGAGAACAGCTTGCAAGGTCAACAACATGCGAAGTATCACAAGTAGCATCTACCTTAATATAAAAAGTCTCACTAGTGTCGTGATGTTTAAATGTACTGTTCTTACAAATAAAACCACAGTACCTACATTTACCACATGGTTTGGTGCCTGGATCTAATACTGTGTAATTTATACGTTTGCCATTACATAATCTATTCCCAAGAGACTTTTTATTCTTAAATGAAAATTGTGGCCTTGTACCTACTATATCCTTAATTTGGTCATCTGTCATTAAAATGCTCCAATGTTCATTTATAATCTCAGCATATATATACGAACATCCCTAGTATAACTAAGAGACATCCTTAGTTTATTCATCAAACATCTCCCACCAGTGACTCTCTCTGAGAAATAAGGTTTAGCACTAGTGCCTCTCATAGAATCAACCGCCGAAGAATTGTTCTTAATCATACTCGTCTCATAACCTCTCTAACAATTCTAATTCTGTTCTCTTTCTTTGCTGTTCATACTCATCATTCTTCACATTCAGTCTTGAGGCTCTAAAGAATTGATTTCTGCAACATTTTTAAATATAAAATTGGGGTGCATGTTCTTCCTATTCAATAACTGATTGGCATGACAATCCTTCCTATATAAACTAGTACTTATCTCACCCATATCATCCCTACTAACAAATGCATCTAAAAAATTAATACCTTGTGCTGAATAGTTCAGGGTAAACCATAAAAATTCAGAGCAGCTGTTAACATACTTCATAATTTCTAATAATTGTTCATTTGTTCCCTTCCATAAAGTAAAGAGGTCATCCGCAAACCTCTTATAAAATAATATAAAATCTTTAAAAGGACCTCTTATCAAATATTGCGATTCCCATACTGACATAACAGCATTGGCATAACTATTAGAGCATGAACTCCCCATGGCTACACCATTCATTTGCCAGTATACTGTATCTCTGAAAATAAAAATATTATTTTCAAGTACTAAATTCAATAAAGTCTCTACCAAATATATGTCATTACTATCAAATTCCCCAGAATCTACTAATAGTTTTTTTAACATATTCTATACTTGTATTATTGGGGATTACAGTGAACAAAGAGACCACATCTAACGTTACAAACAGAAAACTATCATTAAGATTTACTTGTTTAGCAAATTGAAACAAATCACTTAAAAACTGCTCTGTCTCTTTTAAAACTGAGACATATTAACTATACGTCTAAGACGTTTCTCTAAAAAAAATTAATTTGACATTAAAATGACACAGCTATTTATATGTTGTCTGATAAGTTTTATCAAGTTATTACATCATTACATGTTAACACTATGATTAATTCCATCTCTAACACTATTAGGTGGTTGGAAGCTTCCTCTCTCATTGATCATGAGTTAGGTAAATATTTTCATACAGCAAATCCTACTATCCCCATTATACAAGGTCTGCCTAAAGTGCATAAGAATCTTAATAAGCCACCCATGAGACCAATAGTTGCAGGTAATAACTGGTGCACTGAATCTCTATCAATTTTTGACATAAAATATGTAAAATACATAAAAATGTAGGTACTGTGGTTTTATTTGGGAGATTCACTAGATAACTAATGCTATTGTTAAATTTTAATAACCCTTTTTTGACAATAAGGAAAAATGTTTTAGTAACACTTATAACATGGAATATAACCAAACAAATCTGACTAAACACTGAAGTGAATAATGAGTTGAAGTGGTAATCAAAAACAGAAGATGGCTATTTCATACAGAACGAGTCAACTAACGTCAAAGCAGAAGCAGCAAGAGCCTGTCAATAACTTCATGAAAAAAAAAACAAAAAAAAAAAACAAAACAGCTGGCCAAATTCATCAACAAACCAGGAGAGCTTTGGAAAAAAAAAGATTTCCATTTTCTACATCAGCTCACCCTAATGGTGATAAAGGCTCATTCCTGAAACCAGATTACTAGCAATAATGAAAGATGTATTGCCTCTGAACTGGTAGGTCATGTTCAAAAAATTACTTCTGGTGTTAGGCATTTAAGGTGGTCTTAGAATGTATAGGTTTACCATTGTATTGGCTTCCACTGATTAAGTGGTTGACAACAAAAGCCGCCTTCTTGCTGCAGACACCTGCCACTTATCACTGCAGTTAGCATAGACTGAAAAGACCCTCCCCCCTTCATGGTGGTAATACTCCCTTGCTGCAATGTAGATACATGACTACACTGACTGTTTCCATACAGTTTTCACTGAATAGACCAGACTGCAGGCTCACATTTTTTTGATGGTGGGTGGTCAGTATGAACATGGTCGTATCAGACAGGAAAATACATTTTTGGGTTTTATTCTACCATATGCACCTTGAATCACACTGCAGTGTACCTAAATGTCATAGCTGCTTAATTTCACAGGAAAGGATGCAGCCAGTCAATGCACTGCACAAAAAACTGATTCCTGCTTTCATTGTAAAATCTTATTCTGATATTTTAAACAATGATTTAACTACACACAGATCAACAGAAAATAAAGCAAACTATATTAACATTTTCATGCATTAAAAATGTAACTACATTACTACATATAAACTGCTCAATTCCAACTTTCCCTTAAACCTCACTTCTCCTCCAGAACATTATTCTGCATGTATTGTGTTGTATATCATTTGTACCTTCCCTTTTCTAAAGATCCCACCTCCATTCCTTTTATGTCCTTTACAATTTTCAGTACTTAAATTACAGTTAGTTCAGATTTTGATTTCCATTTTTTAGTAACTGCTTTTTTGGCAGCCAATAGCATTAAACTTGCTAAAGCCTCACTCACTACATCAGAGCAAATCAGATCCTATAACCTAGCTCAGAAGAATTATTCCTTACATACAACCATTTACTCCCCCCCCCCCCCCAACATTTCTGGCAGGGGAATTTTCAAAATTTGTATTACATGCAATAGTTTACATTCCCTGCTTATCTCTTAGCACAGCTGCTGCTCGAGAACTCCACTAAACTCTACCAGAGCAGATCTTCAATTAAAAATCACATCCTCTTTCGCTTTGCCTATTGTCTATCAGTGGTAGGGAAGGCAGTTTCTAACCTGCAGTCCGAAACTTCTGCTTAGTCATCCTATTACCTTTCCCTGTCGAGTTATTTGCTCCATATACCTTTGTTCCTTTGCTAATTGTCTCCAGTAAATTCCAGCTGCTCTTGCTTACTTTCTTTGCCCTTACTTGCATTCTTATAGGTAAAATATCCTTTCTCCATTCCCATGTTGGCTTAGTTCTTACAATACACTGTCATTTTATGGACATGGATTCCCGTTTTCATTCTCGATGCAAGTTCAAAAACAAAAAGGTTATGGCTTTCAACTATTAAATCTATTCCACAATAACAGACCATATCATACAAGTAAAATCAACTGTAGAAAAATTAAATTTAGATGAATGCATACATTTCCTTTTTTCTTTAAAAAAAGAAAACTGCAGAAATGCTTTCTAGTAAGTAGTGGCAATGGGACAGAATTAACCCATTAAGAATCTAAAATGCTCCAGATTTAAGGGACGACCTTTGTTCATAAGCTTTAATATACAAACAAAATATTTTTAAAAATGTAATTAAGGTGTGTGCAAACAATACATATATAGCAAACAGCTGATTTCTGGTCTGTAGCCACACTCATCTGTACACTTCTTAATCATGTGGTATTACTACTTACAACACCTTGCTGTTTAAAAATTAAAGGAACACCCGTCACCCTATCAAGAGTTCTTTAAGACTCACTGGAAAAGTTGTTAAAAGATCAAGTATCCTACACTCTTAGGTTTTTGCTACACATTATCAATTTGAAACTAATGTATCTTTTCTTCACAGATTCAAGTCGGGCTTCCTCATGTCACTTAGCTACACAGTCACTGCTTTACAGGCTGTATAAACTTCAACTGTTATGAAGGTTAATAAAATTGTAATGAATTATTGAATCTTGAACTGCTAAAGCTGAAAACAGCACGCATAAGTCAGCAATGTTCTTGTTTTACTATCGACAGCAGATACAGAGAGTTTAGCAAATGTGACAGTAACCGTACTGACACGATAAAGAAATTAATCAATACATTAAGTGTGATTTGTTCCCTAAATATGCTAACTCAAACAGGATCACAGGAAATTACTAGGCTAATGGCCCTAGGGCCCTTAAAAGCCTAGTCGAGTTCTACCGTTATTTCCACGATCAGCACTAATTGCCCTTGTCCCAAGAAGGACACAGGTGGACCCACCCCATGGTGAATTTAGTTACCTATGCAATTGTCCATACTGCTTTTGAAGAGGGCCAATGAGGTGCTCTGTTTGACATGAAGTGGGAGTCTATTCCAAAGGTGTGGCCACCTGTGGGAGACAAATCTGTCCCTCCAAAAGGTTATATTAATGTTACATACCAGGTTAAGGTCTTTACAGCGAGTAACCCATGTAACATTTGACTTGCGGATATGCAGCATTTCCAATAAAGCTAGGTCAAAAATTGCCCTATAGGCAGTGCATAGATCACCTCTGAGTAGTCTGTATGAAACAGAATAAAATAACAGTGATTTTGGATGATCCACACAGAACAGATGCTGAAGATCTTGAATTTTCCTTGTGAGGCACTTTTGCAGTCTCTCCAATTGCTGCAAGTGCTTGGAAAGGTACATTACCAAAAGGGGTGTTTGCACTTAATTATTGGCCTGAAGAGGGAAGAGTACAGAGAGGTTATAACTTATTTTTCTGGATGCAATGCCCTTCTTACCCACTGTGGAGACATGCTGATCAAAGGTAAATCAAAGTTAAGGTTGCTGTCAACCTGTGGGCCCAGGTCTTTCACTACTGAGCGTGTACCAAGGGTATTGCTATTGATGTGGTAGTCAGCAGGAACATCACACTTACCAAAAGGGATGATGCATTTTCTTAAATCGAGTTTAAGGCCATGACTTCGGCACCAATCATTTGTTTGTATAAGACCCTATTGTGGGATGTTGACATCATTTGGAGATTCTATGACTGCTCCCAGTTTGTAGTCATCAGCAGACTGTCAGCCACAGACATATCAAAACCAATATAATTGAAACTAAAACAAAATAAATGAAGCCATGCATGGGTACAAATATTTATTATCCTAGTAGCACGGCTTTTCTCCTTCAAGGGTTGGTTTGCCAATATACCATTGAATCATATCACACACACAATCCAAAATATGACACTGCAAGAATGAATGAAATCTACCCTTGGACACAAATTTGCATCCATTAATAAGTGTTAGAAATATTCCAAATCCTTCCACATACACTACAGTTACCACAAGGGAAAGAACCCACTGGTTTGGAAGACACTCCTCGTCCAAAACCAAGAGGATTAGGCAACTCCTTCAAATTACAAAAACGACTATAAGAAATAAAATATGTTTAGGGAATAATTTCCCCAATATTTCATCTGAAACCACCATAAGCCACAAACTCACTGCCACCTTCCTCAAAATTTCAGAAAAAGGGATGAATCTAGTTACATAAAACAACCTTACATTACCCTCCTTTCTCCATAACTTAAGATTTGTTGTTATACCATCCAGGTTCTTGCACTACCCAATTTCTTACAGCAACCCTCCTCTAAGTTTACACTTCGCTTTCTCCAGATCATCCTTGGAATAACTCCTATCAAGGAGTCTCTGTTCAGCTACAGATAAAAAGCTTTCCTTAAATCTGAACTCTGAAGTATTACACCAAATTCTCTTAAATTCACCATATGGCAGAGAATTAATAAGATGTGTGTGTGGGGGGGTGCATGCTAGAAGCATGAAGGAAATTGTATACGACTGTGGATTTCCTACATGGTCTAAACTGGATCTTTCCACCAATGTCCACAAAGAATTCCACATCTAAAAAATTAATGGAAGCCTGACCCACCTGATAACTAAATTTTAAACCATGTACACATTCAATTTGTCCACAAACTTTACAAAATCTCTCATGGCACCCTTAACAAGTGAAAAACATCTATAAACCGCTTATAGATAACATTATCAGAAAAAAATATCAGAATAAATAAACCATTTTTCAAACTCCCCCATATATGAAATAGTATATGAGAAAGCAAACAGAGCCACCCATAGTTGTCCCTCTTTTCTGCAAAAAAAAAAAAAAAAGTGGTCTTCCCATAACGTTCCATCTCTATTGTTGATCCTCGTTCAGTCATTACGTATGGGTATCGGTTTCTACCTCAGAACCGAGCCAGCCATCTTCCAAGCTCGCACCAGCTACAAACTCTTGAGCTAAAACTCTTACCCAGAATTCCCTCTCAGTTACCTCAGATTGAGTTTGCAAGTCAAAAGAAGGTAGAGGCTACCTCTGGTCAAATGACCTGAAAGAACCGGACGGTGAGATCCACTAGAAGCCACAGGAGGGGGAAGGAGGGGGGGTCGTAATGACTGAACGAGGATCAACAATACAGATGGAACATTATGGTAAGACAACTTCTTTATCTGATAGTTAATCCTCGTTCATTCCTTACATATGGGACAGAGTTCCCCGGTTACCTCTATTCCTGGGAGGCTCTCATGGAAGGGCATTCCTGAGCACCATAGAACCGATTGCTCTTCCCCTGGAGGCCAAATCCAGTTTGTAATGATTGATGAAGGTACGAGGCATAGTCCAAGTTGCAGCTGCACAGATGTCATGTAAAGAAGCTCTGGCATGGATGGCAGCAGAAGTTGCCACCAACCTTGTCGAATGAGCCTTGATGGTAGTCGGTAAAGGAATATTACGTTGTGTATAAATGAAGGTCACAAGGTCTTTCAACCATCTAGCCAATGTGACCTTAGCAACAGCACATCCTAATCTAGGTCCAGAATATGGCAAAAATAACTGGTCTGATTTACGAGAGGGCTTAGTCCTATTCAAGTAGAAGCGAATTTGCCTGTGAATATCTAGGGTATGTAGGTAATACTCTCCTCTGTTTGAATGATTGGGGAAGAAAACTGGCAATTCAACTGTTTGATTAATGGACATTTCAGAGATCACTTTTGGCAGAAAGGATTAGTTCTCAAAGACCCTATCGTATGGACTCTTGATGCATAAGGCTTGAAAGCTCAGAGATACGTCTGGCAGAAGTAATGGCGACCAAAAACAAGGTTTTCCATGACAAATATTTGAGGTCGCATGAAGAAGCTGGTTCGAAAGGTGGCAGTGTCAGAGCTTGTAAAACTAATGACAGGTCCCATGGTTGAATAGGTTCTCTAAAAGGGGGCTTCAGATGATTCACACCTTTAATGAAGGTCTTGCATAATTTGTGTGACATCAGAGAGGAGTCTTGGACACCCTAATGGAAATTAGATATTGCAGCCAAATGAACTCTAATAGTAGAGGCCGATAGACCCGAATGGAATAGATCGGCTAGATACTCTAGTACTATCGACACTGGTGCTGAAAAAGTATCTACTTGCTTTTCTTTCAGCCAACAGGTAAATCTTTTCCACTTGCTTAGATAAGTAATGCTAGTGTAAGACTTATGAGATGCAATAAGAATGTCCCGTACTGGTAAACGAAGATCATTCTGCCTGGCAATCAAGGGAATTGGAGGAGCCAAGCTGTGAGAGCTTCAGTCTGTCCAAGTTGGGATGAATCAGATTCTGTGGATGGGAGATCAACCCCAGAGTTGGATGGAGGATCCATGGTTGATCTAGCAGGTGAGGCCAAAGGAAGCAGAACCAAATCTGAGGCCAATATGGTGCTATGAGGATCACCTTGCTCTTCAACAGACGGGCTTTCTTCAGAAACTGGGGAATGAGGGGAAGAGGGGGAAAAGCATAAAGAAGACCAGAGGGCCAATCGTGGACTCGAGCATCCCTGGGTGACTGTCCCGGAGGGGGAATCAGGGTGAAGTAGTTGCTGCATTTGCAGTTGGTCGGGGATGCAAAGAGGTCGCAGCAAGGACGGCCCTAGCGGTGGAAGATCTCTGCTGCTATCAAGGGATTCCGGGACCACTCGTGAGGTTGTAGAATGCAACTGCTGAATCTGTTTGCTATCACGTTGGAACTCCCGGGAATGTGCTTTGCTAGAAGAAAATGGTTGGTAGCCATCGCCTATTGCCATATTTATATGCAGTTGGGCATCCAATTCAGACCAAGTGCCTTGGACTGTCTGACTCTGACATAGCCCCCCCCCACCCCATCAGCGAGGCAACCGTGGTCACTGTAGCCTTGGGCTACTGGGGGAAGAAGGGGCGAGACCATTGTGATGGGTTGTGGGTCATCCACTAATTTAAATCCTGTTTGCAACTGTGAATTACTCTAATCTTGGCTGAAAGAGGATGCTGAGAAGGATTCCATTGGGTGAGCAGTAGCCATTGTAGAAGCCTCATGTGAAACCTGGCCAGGGGAACAATGGTGATGGAGGCTGCCATGGAACCCAACAGCTGCAGGACAGTGTGAGCTGTGGATTTCTCCCTTGAAAGGATTGGGATCAGTTGTTGCTTTATCCTTAGAATTCTGTGCTCTGGAATAGACGCTCTGCAATATGACCCCTATGAATTCTGTGGACTGAGATGGGGTGCGATTGGATTTTTGCCAGTTTATGGTTATGCCTAGCCTTTTTGAAATGAGGAGAGAGTATGCCAGGACTTCTTCCAATAGATGTCGGGTGGAGGCAGAGATGAGCCAGTCATCTAGGTATGGAAACAGCTGGAATACTTGTAGTCGCAAGTCAGCTGTGATGACTGCGATGCACTTTGTGAACACTCTGGGAGCTGTAGAGAGCCCAAAGGGCAGTACCCTGAACTGGTAGTGACTGGCTCCCGCACGGAAGCGCAGAAATCTTCTTGATGGCCTGAACACTTTTATGTGGTAGTACGCATCTTGAAGATCTATTGAGCACATCCAATAGTCTTTTTCCAAAAGCGGGAGGATAGACTGTATTGTGACCATCCAGAATTTGTGTATTCTTACAAACTTGTTCAATACACTGAGATCCAAAATTGGTCTCCAGTCCCGGGTTTTCTTTGGCACAAAAAATAGTCATGAGTAGAATCCGGATCCTATCTGGTCTGGATGGACTATTTGGATGACTCTCTTTCTTAGCAGCTTTGCTATCTTTAGTGCTGCTTCTTCCCTTTGACTGGGTGGAACGTTGGGTAAGTTTGTTGGGGGGGGCAGGACAAACATCGAAGGGGATATGGTAACCTCTGGCTATTATCCTTTGTACCAAGAGTCGGTGGTGATGGTTAGCCAGGCAGAAGGGTACAAGAGGAAATTACCCCCAACCACCTCCAGAGGAAAGGAGTTGGGCCACTCTTCAGGAGCGCTGATAGGATTGACCAAGAAAAGAGCCCCTGGAACCCTGGTTATGCGGACCTCCTCTGTCCCGAAAAGGGCGTCTTCCCTGTGCGCTTCCCCCTCTGCCTCTAGGGGAGAACTTGGCCTGTGTGTCACGGAAAGGACCCTGAGACTTTTTGTACCATATCTTTCCACTCTTCTGGTTTCTAGAGAAAGCACGTTGAGGGGAAGTATAACTGACACCTATGGCAGAAAGTGTCTTACCGTCCTGTTCACATCTGGCCAGTGTGCTTTTAACTTTGGGTCCAAACAATGAAGAGGCTTCGATGGGAATGTTGAGAAAGGAAGCCTTGAAGGGTTCTGCGAAATTACATAAGTGCATCCAGGCGTGCCGTCTCAAAACAACACCTGAACTCGCCGCTCTAGCTGCTCCTTCTGATGCGTGAGATATCAGGCACATGGAGGAGTTTGATATTGATTCAGTGGTAGCCAGCTGAGAGGCCACGGTCACGGACCTCAGACACGGCACCAGCCAAAGTTTCAGAAAGCTCAGATACTAAATCCCTTTGAAGCCTGGTGAAGTGTGCCATATAATTCAGGGACCTGATTGCAAAGGTCGCTGATGCTAAAGTACGCTTCCCTATTCTGTCCAGAGCCTGTGACTCTGTTGGGCGGATGGACAGACTGGCTTTCTTCTTCTGCTAGGTCCTTCTTGGTTGCGGCTGCCACCACCAGAGCATCTACAGGAAGACCTTTGGACCAATGGGGGTCAGTAGCAAGAGGGGACAAAATTTTATCTGGCCTCCGGGGAATGGCCTCAATGGTGTCAGGAGCCTTCCACGCATGCTGCACGACGAGCCGTACCAGTTCATCGGCAGGTGGAGTAACCCAGGAAGTAGGGGGCCGGGCGCGAAAGGCCTGCAGGAACACAGACTCTTCAGAGGTCGGGTTAGAGGGCTGCCAGTCACCTCTCTAAGAATTTCGATGATATCACCAAAGGATACCTCAGAGGTTGAGCGAGGGGATCCTTCCCCATCATCAAAGTCTGTGTCTTCAGTAAGGGACTCCTCTGTGTCTTCAGTAAGGGGACTCCTCTTTGGAGTCCATGTGGTTTCTCTTGTACAAGTTTTTGTGATGAACTTCCTCAGAGGAAGAAGCTGGGGAAGAATATGCAAAATGGGTTTCCTGTGGGAGTACATCCTGAGGCCCTTGCGCCTTGTGTACATAGCAGTCCAGAGTAGGGCGGAGAGATTGACAGCACAGTATCGCCAGCAGACACCAAAGCCTTCTCCATTAGTTGGAAGGCTGGTCCACCTGAAGAGGGGCAAGTGTCCTGAACAGGGGTCACCTCTCCCCTAAGTGGCTCAGCCTGCCGACTTGGAGTCCCTGGATCGCTGTGAAACACCAAATCATGTACACCACAGCTGACATCCTGGGTTGTAGCAAAACTCTCCTGCCACAAAGGCAACTGCGGTTCCTTAGTGAGGTCCATAACGGGAACCGTAGAGGGGGAAGACTGTGCTATATCAAGGGGCTTCAAAGGCAATGAAGGAGGAGAATAAGTAGGGGTCTTTGGCAAAGGGTGATCACCTCACAAGGAAGGTTAGGTTGGGGGGTAGGATACCTCTGGCCAAAAGCAGTTGATCCACAAGACGAAACAGGTCGTGTTCAGAGAGGCTTCTAGTGGATTTCACAGACACGGCTGAGGGGGAGTCAGGTCTATCCACAGATGGGACAAGCTCGGTGCCCACATCACCAGTCTGCACCGAAAACAACGGTGCCATAAGAGACTGTACTAGAAGGTGTCTGCATAGAGGAAATCATCAGCCCAGAAGTCATGGTCTGCACAGACAGTGAAGGTCGGTGCCGGAGTGGTTGTCAGTGCTGGGGCTGGGACCGAATGTCAGTAACTAAGTTGTCGGTTCTGGGCAAGGTATCAGAGCCGATGTGGTTACAGTCTGCGCCAACAGGATAGTCGGTGCCAGTAGAGAGGTCTGAACCGAGGAGCCCCTCAGTACCGATACGGTAAAGGGCAAGCTAGTCGCTGCCAATGTCACAGATGGCGCCTATGGCCTCGGTGCCGAGGGTCTAGGCACCAAAAGTGCTGGAGCCGAAAGAGTCAGATCCGAAGTAGAAAGCTTAGCCTTCTTGGGTCTCGGGTTATGGGAGTCCCCAGCCAGGGACGAAGGAAGAGATTTGGCCTTTGAAAGATCATCAGTTTTTTTCTTATGGGATCTTGGTGGGGTTGAAGCCTCTGACCCAGAAATAGCCTCTGAAAAGGGAGATTGGAGTAGCCCCTTCAGTAACAATTTATTTTTTCTCTCAATCAACGTCCTGTTAGAGAAGTTCTTACAAATTCCACAGGGGGGGTCAAGTGATAAATGAGGCACACCCAAACAATAGACACACAGAGAATGTGCATCTGAAATAGGTAATATGTCCACAATCTGAACATCTCTTAAATCCTGGACTACCTTTTTTATCCATGATAGAAAAGAATGAAATCAGAAAGAATACCAGAAATGGTACAAGAAATTCCCAAAGGTAATGAAAGAAAAGGGGTCTACTAACGATGGTATAGAAGAAAATACCTTGAGGTAAAAAGATTGAAAAATTTCAAGAAGAGATCGTTGCTAAACGTGATAAGGTAAGAGAAAACAATTTAGAAACTTTTTTGAGAGAAAGAGTTGTTTTAGACAAGAATGACAACAAATATTGTACTTAGCTCAAGAGAAGTAGCTTGACACGACCAAATGGCAAGTCGGCAAACTAAATCAGAGTAACAGGGAGAGGGGAATTCTGTGTAAGAGTTTTAGCTCGAGAGTTTGTAGCTGGCGTGAGCTGGTTAGATGGCCAGCTCAGTTCAGAGGTCGTAACAGATACCCATGCGTAAGGAATGAACACGGATTAACAATATCAGATCAAACTTTTTTTCAAATACAAAGTAGTTGTGGGATAAACAAAAATCAAGAAAATCCAAAACATACAAGGTATGTGGGTCGTCACCCAAAACCCTCAATTGCCTCCAGACCCCATCTAGAAGAAATGTGGTATACAATGCTAAAATATCCACAGACACCCAAAAAATAATCCCTACGCCATTCCACCTCCTTAATGGCCATACAAAGTTATTGCATATTTTTAATATGAGCAGGTACTCTTACAAGATGTTCAGTTAACAGAGTCCACCAAAACCCCCTACATACTGTAAATAGGAACCAATACCCTAAACTATCAGTCTCCCCGGGGGCTTCCTCTAATCCTTATGGATCTTCAGAATGGCATAAAAGTCAGGGTCACACAGTCTTATAATAAACAGTTTTTTAACATCCTGTGCAAACAAAAATCCCAACCTTTCCCCTTTCTCTAGTAATTCCAACAATTCATTCTTAAAAATAGGGAAGAGGGTTATATGACAATTCTTCATAATCACCTCCATTATATAACAAGTTGCAAACCATGCCATTTAGACCCTTTTTATCCATAACCCAATTACCCCCATTATCTGCCTCCTTAAAAACATACTCATTCACACTTTCAAATAAATAGTTGAGAGCTTGCCATTTATCTTTAGTAAGATTAATTTCTTACATTTTTAAACCCTCTTTCAATATTATATAGCATCCTTTCAAACACACAATAGGAGACAGTTTCGGGGGATTAACACACTTTCTGAACAAGGTAATAAAGGAACAATTAAATGCCCATAGCCCGTGTACAACAAAAACCCATGACTTTCATCTTGCAATATCATATCACTATCAAAGTGCAAATCTGCATAATCATACACAGACACATTTAACAAAGAACTACCATTATCAAGTTCAACAGAGTCTTTGTAAGCAACACAGTCCCTTCTTTTAGAAAAAAAAACACCTTCAAATGTTGCTTCCGACAAAACCTACTTGCCTCAATCAGTAAATTAGCCAATGTTGGACATTTAATAGGAACAAATTTGGCTTCCACCACAACCTTATCAGTGACAGGAGAAGGTGTTGTTGGTGACTGTTTGTGCTCATTCCAGATTTTGTTTATGATTGCACATGGTCACTTTAAAAAATGTGTGTGGGTATTAATATTGGATGTTAATGGATTAATTCAAATTAGTGTGACTATTTAATTCATTGTTAACTTGAACTGGTTATCCCTCGAAGGCAAAAAGCCAAGTCACCACAATAATAAACATTTGTACCCATACGTGTATTCATTTTTGTTTGTTTTGTCAGCCACAGAACTTTAGTTTTACCTTGTACTTCAGAGAAATAAATTCCAAACAGTAGAGGTCCCATGACTGTTCCCTGGGGAACACCACTGGTTACAGGTCTGCCGTTGGAGGTGGATTCCCCTATTTTGACTACACAGGTTCCATCAGTGAGCCACTTAGCAACCCATCTAATGACATAAGGGTTGTTACCTAGCTGGATGAGTTTGTCAATGATGCCTTAGTGGGGGATAATGTCAAAAGCCTTGGCTAAGTCTAGATAGGCTGTATGTACAGATTTCCTTCATCCAGGGCCTTGGTGACTTGTCGAAGTCCACTAGGCTTAACAGGCATGATTCTCCCTTTGACAAATCCAAACTGAGTGGGGTCAAGTGTTTGGAGATTACCTACATCTTTGCTGATCAGCTCCATGAAGATTTGGAAGTTAATAGGTCTATAGTTCCTGGGGTCAGTGGAAGCACCACCTTTGTGCAAGAAGATAACTGTAGCCATTTTCCATTCAACTGAGTTGAAGCTGGTGCTTACACTATGATTGAAAAGAGTACCCAGAGGTATTGCTAATTCTTGTTTGAACCCATGTACGACGCAACTTGGGATGTTATCAAGTCCCATAGATGCTGTGTTTTTAGCATTATAGAGGGCATTTATGATCTGCACTTTAGAGATGCAAGGTAGGATAGGTGGTAGGGGATGTCATGGGGTACATGTGGTGGGGACAAGGGAGAGTAGGTTTCACAGAATCTGTCAGCTAACCGGTTAGCTATGTCCACAGGCTCAGTATATGTGGTACCATAAACTACCATTTCAGCACAAATCTGGGCCTTTCTTTTTAGGTTATGGATGTAACTAAAGTATGTCTTATGGTTGTCCTTGGCTGAGGATGCTAATTTGGATTCATAGGTTGCTTTGGTGGACTCACAAGAAGACTTATTTGCTTGCTTAAGCTGAGGAGGGAGGGTATCCAGTTCAGGGCTTGCTCCCTATTACTCAGACAGCAATTTCTTCCTCTTATTGTAAAGCATCTTAATGTCAGTTGTCTACTTCCTTGAGGAGCTGAGCTTGTTTTGGTCCTATCAGGTACAGCTGAGTCACTGCAGTTATGCAGGTGTTTGTATAAAGTATTGGTGTTGAGCTCTGCATACTTCTCAGGTCCATCTGATAGGGGAGGTGCAGTAAAGCTATTTATACCATCCTGTAAGAGGCTACAATCTGCTTTGCAGAAGTTTTTTTTTAGTTGAAGTTGCTGCTGGGGGGGTAGGTGTGATCATTATTTCGAATTAAACTAATTTGTGGTCAGATCTCACTAGGGAAGACCTCACAGTGGGGGTGCTACAATGGTTGGTCCCCATATTGGTAAGCACCAAGATTTTGACACCCATTGTGGGGTTTTCAACCAGCTGGTTCAAGGCATTTGGAAAAAAAATTATTTGTGTTGTTGCAGTACTGTCAGTAGTACATTTAAAACTAGGGGGGGGCAAAGCTCCCAGATGGGAGATGTAGCTCATTTAAAGATGGCTCAACACATTTTCAGTGCAACAAGAGTCACAATATAGGTCTCAATTAAACAGTACTGTACTAAGTGTAGATAAACGATGATTCTGAGACAATGGGGTAGCGTAATTAATTAAATTTCAAGTTTAACATTTCCAAGAATGGATTCTTAATTTCTGTACCAACAGAAAGGGGGAACTTCATTATGGATGATTAGCACTGCTCCCTTTCACAACTCATCCATCTAAGTTTTCTAATGACAATCTTGTGCCTAGTACTGAAGAAATTACTGCTTCTACCACCATTTGTTATGGTCTCTATAACTTAGTTATGTCGGTACAAACAAGCAAGGAGCTACGATCAACAAAATAATGAAGTATGACTTTCAAGCTTCATTTCTCCAAAATATGAATGAACACAGACTATGAAACCACTGTTCTTTCCTGTACCACTCTAATACATCCTGAACCAAAATGTAGCAACACAGCCACTAGTGCATACCAAGCCAGAACAAACCGCTTCAAAAGCCAAATAAAATGGTAAAATAAGGGTTGCACAAAATGTGTCTGAATATTTTATCAGGAAACTCAGACTAACCAAGAATGACACATTCTAATTGTAAAGTATTACAGAACCCTAAAATATCAACTATTCTGGACAAGTTTTGTAACAATCTCAAAATGACTAACATACTTAAGAAGATACTCCTGTGAACAAAGGGATTATGTCAGCATATATTTTGAAAGATACAACATAGATCTCAAGTTATATTCTTTACCTAATTCAGGATGGCAGGAAGCCAGAGCCCAACCAGATACTCATCAGGCATGGGCAGAGAAACTAATCCTGGATAAGATGCCATCACCACTGCCTTAAAGTAAACAAAACAAAATCCATCTTCATGGGTCCTTGTAATTTACCTGGCAGCTTTCCAGATAAGAACCTCCTCATTCATTGATTTCATAGATATTCCAAGTCACATTACCTACAACCTCTCTCTTGAAACACCTCATTTCTCCAGGACAGTCATACCAGTCAATCCCACAGTAAATTTGTGGCTACCCATCAGACTTTTAGGTCATATTTAAAGGAAGATAGTGAATCTCATCACACAAGGAGGAAGTTTATCCCAGAGATTTGGAAGAGACAGGGTTACAAACCTGTCCCTCTACCTTGTTTTATTTATCTATTGGTTAAAATTTAGATACCTGGGTCAAGTACTGGTAAAGATTGTGGAGACACAGGAGGATCAGGACAAGACCATCAATAATGCCACATGAAGCGAGAGCTCTCTCCTCAAAAGTCTATACAACACTGAAAAAAGGGATACAGCTTTTAGAGTCTCTTGGTAGCTTGGGAACCTTAGACTTCTAATTTTTGTTTAGGAACCTTTGGGGGACTAATTGTTTAATATGTTTAGGGAGAAGCATCCCAAAGGAGGACGTTTACTTGATAACTGGTCTGATTAATATCCAGTAAAAGACAGTGAGCACCTCTTTAGACTTTGATGACATTTCTTTGACAATTATAAAGGATTCTGACAATCATTGAAACATGGTGGTCAAAAGAAAGAATCAACCAAGTTCCTTGGTCTCAGACTATTTTAATTTTAAAGTGCTGTGCTGTCTAAAGAATATGATGAAGGGAGGAGACATCTACAAACACGACACTATTTTTTAGCATTTAGTTTGAGTCAGTTTTTAGTACACCAGCAGCTCACTAGGGAAAGTTCATTTTGGTGGGTTTGGGTGTCAAGGGCAACTTAAACCCCAATTTGCAGTCATCTTTAACCAGAGGTCTTGTTTCTCTGCTTTGAGATCTCTGAGAAGTAAATGCTGAAAAGAAAGACATCCCAGCACAGCGCGCTGAGGAACACTGCTGGTCATGTTCGGACTTTCTGATGAGGCACCTCCAACTTGCACCATGTGGGAGCTGAACCCAAGTCCAGAATGCCCTTAGACCAGTTCTAGCAAACCCAGACCTGGCTCTACAGAGAGCATCCAGTTTATGTTTAGTAAATGCACGAAGAGAGGACCAGGTTCCCTTCTTTTCATAAGATACAAAGTCCTTAATTTTATAAAAATTAAATCTTAGCCATCTATGAACAATCAAGGCAATGAATACCACACTTCCCCTTATTTTGTGGTTGAAATGAAAAGGCACAGCACTGAATATTTTTAGTAAATGTAAACTCAGAAACCACTTTAGGCATAAAAGGGTTCATTTTCAGAAAATGCCTGAATAGATGTAAAGGCTTGTAATTCAAATACTCATCTAACAGAACTCAAGGCTACCAGTGATATAGCCTTCCAAGTTTAAAAAAAAAAAAAAAAAGGTTCATGAGCTACCTACATATTCAAAGAGAGGTAGACCTACACTAAACTCTAATCCCAAGAAGGCCTCACTTTTCTTCTTGGTAGATTAATATGCAATCCCCTTTAGAAACTGCTTGACTCAAAAAAAGAAAAGACAAATGGGGATATAATGGCAAACAGGCTGAAATTGCCAAAGATGCATCTCTGTTGAAGTGTATGCAAGGGCAGAATTGAGCAACTCACACAAGTACTGAAGAGCCATGGGCACCCTTGCTTGACATGGGTCCTGTTCTCTATATTTGCAACACAGAAAATCACTTCCATTTGAATAAGTGAGAGTTTCTAGTAATTAGAAGTTATGTCCTTACCATAACGTTCCATGTGGAGTGTTCATCTCGCCTTTGTTCTTACACCCGGGTTCGGAGCCGATCCTCGGCTCCGTGTCGGCCGCTTGCAAGCTCTGCATCGAGAAGAAGCTCGAGATCAACCTAACTCCCACAATCCCCCTCTGCCTTTACCTCAGATCTAGTTTGCAAGCAAACCAGCAGTCAGAGAGAGAACACACTCATGCAAAAACTACATAAATGCAAGAACACTTATATCTATATATACATATGTACATACATATATACCACAACTGCGAATGCAGAATCAGAATAACCCAGACCAGGCACCAAACTGAACGTTCTTCCTGAGGGCGGGAGGGTGGGAATGTAAGAACAAAGGCAAGATGAACACTCCACATGGAACGTTATGGTAAGGACATAACTTCTAAATGTGAGAGTGTTCGATCTCGCCGTTTGTTCTTATACCTGGGTAGCGTCCCTAGCTCCATGTTCCTGAGGAACTCACGGGAGAACGTTCTTGAGCACAGTGGAACCAAAGGTTGCCCTGTCCCTAGAAACCCTGTCTACTTTGTAATGAGAGATGAATGTATGTGGTTTAGACCAAGTAGCAGCCGCACAAATAGTGTCTAATGGTAGGCGAGCTGCATGAGCCAGGGATGTAGACACGGATCTTGTAGAGTGTCCCTTGGGTTTGACAGGTAAAGTTTGTTTTGAAGAATCATAAACAAATATAATGCAATCAGTTAGCCATTTGGAAAGGGTTTGTTTAGTAACTGCTACACCTTTCCTGCTGTCAGCAAAAGCTACAAAAAGTTGATCAGATTTCCTGTGATCCTTTGTTCTATCCAAGTAAAATCTAAGTTGTCTATGGACATCCAACTTGTGTAACATATACTCCAATTTATTGGAGTGATTTTTGAAAAAGGTAGGTAGTTCTATGGATTGATTAATGTTATTAATAGAGCAAACTTTGGGGAGAAAGGATGGATTAGTGCGAAGAGATACTCTGTCAGAGTGAAAGATCAGATAAGGGTGTTTAATGGAAAGAGCCTGAAGCTCAGATACTACGCCTAGCGGATGTAATGGCTACCAAGAAGAGGGTCTTCCACGACAAATACTTCAATGGACAAGAGGAGGCTGGCTCAAATGGAGGTAACATCAATTTAGATAATAAAAGGTTTAGATTCCAAGGAGATGTAGGAGTTCTAACTGGTGGTCTAATATGGAAAGATCCTTTTAAAAAGGCCTTACAAAGTCTGTGAGCCATAATTGGTGCCCCACATTCTTCCACATGAAAGTTGGAAATGGCAGCCAATTGCACTCTTAAAGTGGCAGGAGAAGCTCCTTGATGGAACAATTCTGTTAAAAACTCCAAGATCTTGTTTAACGGAGCTATGACAGGGTCCAAATGCTGTGTATTTGCCCAGAATACAAAACGCTTCCATTTACTAGTGTAGGTCTTAGTAGTGGAAGCTTTATGAGAAGCCACTAGTATATTCTGAACTGCAGGTGAAAGAAGATCAGATCTGGCTAAGAAGGGAAGCGGAGCAGCCAAGCTGCTAGATGGAGTGACAAGAGGGAGGGGTGGGGAACCCCTGACGAGTGGGTCAGTAGATCTGGCTCTGGGTCCAGGATCCCCGAATGCGGTGTGCCAGAAGAAAGGGGAACCAAATTTGATGAGGCCAAAATGGGGCAATGAGGATTATCGTCCTTTGCAGGTTGTTGGCTTTCTGCAGAAACTTTGCAATCAGGGGAAAGGGAGGAAAAGCGTACAGGAGACCCGGGGGCCAATCGTGCACCAGCGCGTCCCTGGGGACTTCCCCTGGAGGGGGTAACAGGGCAAAGTAGCTCCTGCATTTGGCGTTCATTGGAGATGCAAAGAGATCGCAGGAAGGCTGGCCCCACTTGTGAAAAATCTTCTTCGCAACAGTCTGTTTGAGGGACCACTCGTGAGGCAACAGGATTGCTCTGCTCAGCCTGTCGGCTATGACGTTGGATGACCCCGGGATGTGCGTTGCGATCAGAAAGCGACCCGTGGACTCCGCCCATTGCCAGATTCTCATGGCCTCTCTGCATAGTTGATAAGACTTGGTTCCCCCTTGTTTGTTTATGTACCAGACTACGGACATGTTGTCTGTCTGAACTGCAATAGTCCCTAGAGGAAGAAGGGGAGCAAAGTGTTGCAACACTAGAAACACTGCCCTCAACTCTAGAACACTGATGTGCAGATTGTACTCTAAATTGGTCCATTCGCCTTGGACTGTCTGTCCCTGAAAGATGCCCCCACCCACCCTATCAGGGAAGCGTCCGTGGTCACCGTAGCTGTCGGCGTGGATAGCACAAATGGTCTTCCGCTGGAAAGGTTGCAAGTCTGAAGCCACCAGGCTAGGTGCGATTTGCATGTATTTGTGATCAGAATTTCATGCGTCAGAGGTAGCTGTTGGAACGACCATTGTGCAAATAGTAGCCATTGTAGAACTCTCATGTGCAGTCTTCCCAATGGTATCGCAATGAGAGAAGCTGCCATGAGACCCAAAACCTTCAGAACCAGTTTTGCTGGGGATTTTCTGGATGACAGAAGAAGAGATATGTGGCTTTGTAGTGAGGCTATCCTTTCTGGGGGAAGTCTTAGAATTAAATGATGCGTATCCAATTCTGCTCCTATGAATGAGATATGCTGTGATGGCCGTAGTGAAGATTTTTTGAAATTTACGGAAATTCCGAGATGAACACAAAGCTGTAGTGTGTAATCCCTGGCCTGAATCAGCTGACGCTGGGTGGTGGCAGAAAGGAGCCAGTCGTCCAGATACGGAAACACCTGGAATCCGAGGCGTCTCAGGTGAGACGCCACCACTGCCATGCATTTGGTAAAAACCCTGGGGGCTGAGGTCAGACCAAAGGGCAGGGCTCGAAACTGAAAGTGGCTGGCTCCCAGCCGGAAGCGCAAGTGATCCCTGGACGCCCTGGCCATTTTGATGTGGTAGTAAGCGTCCTTCAGATCTATTGAGCACATCCAATCGTCCTTCTGTAAAAATGGAAGGATCGATTGAAGCGTGACCATTCGGAACTTTTCTTTCTTGACGAAGGTATTGAGATTGCTTAGGTCCAGAATCGGCCCCCAGTCCCCGGTCTTCTTTGGAACTAAAAAGAAGCTTGAGTAAGTTCCGAATCCTCTTTGGTCCGCTGGGACTGGTTGGATGACTCTTTTTTCTAGCAGCTTTGAAATTTCTATAGCTGCAGGGTCTCGCAGATGGGGCGGCACATCTGGGAGTCTTCTCTTTGGAATGGGGGGCACTAAGAAGGATATTCTGTAGCCTCTGGCAACAATGCTTTTTACCCAGTTGTCTGATGTAAGATTTTGCCAGGCCTGAGGGTATAAAGCTAAGCGACCCCCGACTGCCTCCAGAGCAGGACAGTCGGGCCTCCTCTCAGGAGTGCTGGAAAGGTTTTCCAGGGGGGGTATCCCTGTCGCCTTGGTTTTGCGGACCCCCTCTGCCGCCAGGGTGGCATCTTCTACCTCTGCCCCCTCCTCTGCCTCTAGAGGGGGCATCACCCTGTGTGCCTGGGAAAGATCCTTGGGGTTTTCGAAACCACATTTTTCCACCGCGTTGCCCTTTGGGGTACGGTCTGGATGGGGTGGAAAAACGGACTCCGACAGCAGAGTCTTTCCCTCCTGCTCACACCGGGTAAGGGTCTCCTTTACTTTGGGGCCAAAGAGAGTGGCACCATCAAATGGGGCGTTAGTAAAGGAAGACTTGAAGGCTTCCGCAAATGAACATAAGCGCATCCAGGATTGTCTACGAAGAGCAATCGCTGAAGCCGCTGCCCTACTCGATCCTTCGGCTGCGTATGAGATCAGCCTCATGGACGAGTTTACAATGGATGTAAGGGTATTGAGATGTGCTGTAACTTTCTCTGAAACAGCCGCATCTGTAGTACCCTGGAGGGTATCTCCCAACTCTTTGATTAGATCCCTCTGTAGTCATGTGAAGTGGGTCAAATAGTTCAGGGATCGCATAGAAAAAGCCGCTGAACTAAAAATGCGCTTCCCGTACCTGTCCATAGTCCTAGAATCTCTGTTAGGCGGATGGACAGATGAGGAAGATTCCGACATCTCCTTTTTCGTGGCCGCTGCCACCACCATAGCGTCCACTGGAACTCCCTTTGTTAGATAAGCCTTGTCCTGGGGTGCAGTAATATACTTATTAGGCTTTCTAGGAACTGGTTCCACCGTGTCAGGCGTCTCCCACGCCCTTCGAGCAATCAGCTCCATTAACTCATCGAAGGGCGGAGTGACCCAGGAGGAGGAAGGGCGAGCACCAAATGCCTTCAGCAAGACTGACTCATCCTCAGAAGGGGGGAGGGATTGCCAATCACCTCTCTGCTTTAGGATCTCCAAGATGTCAGAAAAAGAGACATCCTCTGAGGGTGACTTTGGGGACCCTTCTGACTCATCCAAGTCAGTGTCCGATGTCAATGATTCTTGTGGAGAATCTAAGTGTCTCCTCTTACACAATCTTTTCCTAGGGACTTCTTCGGGGGGAGCATCCGAAGAAGCCTCCGAGGAAGAGGGGGCACCCTCCAGGGGTGGCTGAGACACAGGTGCTCGACGCTTAGATGTAGCCGTGGGTGCAGAGGAGGATAACGGTCCTTTATGGGGAGGAGAAGCTGTTTCTGCTGATGTGGTTGTCTGGGAAGACAACACCTTCCTCATGAGGTCGAAGGCCCCCGGGTCCCGAGTCGAGGTATCTCCTGGTTCCGAAGAAATGGGAAGAATCCCCGAAACAGGCACCGAGGGCATCGACCCCGAGGACGGAACAGAGTCGATCCGAGCCGAGGCCCCGAGAGGGAGCGTCGGAACCAAAACATCGGTCCGACTCTCGGTCCCGGAACCAAGAATGGATCTTCGGCTCCGAGACTCCGGTACCGGATCCGACGGAGTCGAGGTGAACGGAGCCGACCGAGAGAAGGACGGTTCTGGCACAGAGGGCTCCACAATCAGCAGATCAGCCTCTTCCGGCTCCGAAGACTGGACAGGTCTCGGAGGAGGAACAGATGGAGATAAGAGAAGGCCTTCAAGTCTCGACACCAATTGAGAGGAGACCGAGATGAGTTTGGATAAGGCCGTATTCTCCATTAACTTCTGCACCACGCGGTCTACATCGGTGTCGGAGAGGGGTCTGGAAGAGCGCGTCGAAGGAATCGAAGACAGAGCCGACCTCAACAGTGTCGGGGGAGGGAGCTCCGTCACCGGTTCCAAGACCCGAGGCTCGGAAACTGACAACAGTTGAACACTCGGTCCCGAAGTCTGTGGAACCGGTGATCGAACTTTAACTGAAGAGCTCGGAGCCGATGACCTGGGCTCCGACGTCTTTGATTCCTTCGAGGATTTGGATGCCTGGTCTGAAGCATCCAGAGCCTCTTGAAAGGTAGGTTTTAAAAGACCCCTATCCATGAGTTTCCTGCGCCTATCTGTCATGACCCTTCCACTGAAAGAATGACAAATTGAACAGTCTTCTTGCAGATGGAGAGGGCCAAGACAGTAGATGCAATAACTATGATTGTCAGTAACTGACATCTTTTGCCCACATTGGCAACGTTTAAACCCAGACTTAGCTTTCTCAGACATCTTAGTAAAGCTAACAATAAGGATAGTAAAGAGTAAAAGTCAAGTCCAGTAGGTATATCCAATCCGGTAATATTGTCAAATCCAGTAAAAAGAATGTCTATCCGGTAGTCAATCCAGTAAAGGGTGTGATAGGCCCCGAGGGAAACTCTAATAAAGTTTAAAATAACTTTAAATGGCACCGAGAATTCCTCGAAACAGTATCACACACAGTCACCAAATAACTTTTTAGAAAAAAATAATTCTCAAGAAATACAAGAAAAAATATTTAAATCTTAGCTTTAGGTGCTCGAGCTCGATCAAGTGATGCGAACGCTGCAGCGGCAAACTAGATCTGAGGTAAAGGCAGAGGGGGATTGTGGGAGTTAGGTTGATCTCGAGCTTCTTCTCTATGCAGAGCTTGCAAGCGGCCGACACGGAGCCGAGGATCGGCTCCGAACCCAGGTGTAAGAACAAATGGCGAGATCGAACACTCTCACATCCAATTTTCTTGCACATCCTCAGAATAAAGGTGCCTGAAAAGAATCAAAAAAACTATTATCCAACCAAAGAACCAAGGTATTGGGAGCAAATAACTAGAGAGGGCATGATGACAGACTGGGAAGACGCCAAGAATTTTTGTGGACTGCGGGTTAGAAATTGCCTTCCCTATCAAGGATTGATATCAGAGTACAGGCAAAGAGAAAGAAACGGGGGTCCTAAACAAAAGACCAGCACTAGTACAGATTTTATTAGAATCTAGAACAGAAGCTGCCATTAAAAAAGGAATAATTATTACAGCGAATAAAACATTGCACAACTTTAAGAATCAGATGAGATTAGAAAGGAATGAGAAGAGAGATTGGATAAGCAATAAGAGGATATATGCATATTTTCCAAATATGCAACAAAATCTAGATTTAGTTTTTTTGCTTGGGAATGTTTACATAGATATTTGTATACCTCAAGTAGACTAGAGAATTTTTCATGAGGTAGATAGCAAATGTTGGAGGTATGACAGGAAAGAGAGGTAAACTGGGAACATTTTCTGGGAGTGTGGTGAGTTGGTGGACTTTAAGGATTCCCTGTGGGATGCACTGTCGGAGATGCTAGGTGGGCAGATTGGTGTGATGAGGGAGATGATTTTTCCGAGCTGTGATACAGACTCTGAATTACATAGACATGGTAAGGTATGTGTCTAATTATGGTGGCTCACAAAAACAAAGCAATTACTAGAAAATGGAAATCAAAATCTAAATCAAGTACACAAAGTTGTGAATACAGTAACAGAGATAAAAGTGTTATTGAGATCTTTAGAACAAACAAGAGAGGAAAAAATGGGAATTATGGAAACAATACATACAGGGGAGGAATTTGGTTTAAAAGAAGGCAGGACTTGAGTGAGCTACGTAATGCTTGACTTGAAAATGACTGGGTAGATTACAAGTGATGTATAATGTTTGCAACTGGGTGTGTCAGTATTGTTTGTAATGTATAATGCTTGCAACTAGGATTGTCTCAGTGTGGTTTGCATTCATTTATATATGTCTGATTGCCTGTGTCATAAGTAATGGCTTAATAAAGACGTTTCTTGTTTAAAAAAGGGGCATGGACTGAAAAATGTATGTAATGTTGCTTAGGATATATAGCAACATATGTGAATTACCATGTTTGTAAACATGAACTTGTGAATACAGTTTTATTACTTTTATATAAATGTAAATTTGCCTATGCCACAAGTGATAATTCAATAAAAGTGTTTTAAACTGTCTTCCAAAATGTTAGCTTAAGATTTTGAATATTTGGATGAA